>NW_027252005.1:248640-258640 GCF_044704955.1 Pristiophorus japonicus | reverse complement strand
AATATGTGAGGTGTTTTTTTTTAATTTATTGTGCTGTGTTTCTGTGTTTTGATAGTAATGGCAGCTCGTACAACTATTTTAGTTGAACCTGTAAATCCAGTGCCCCCTTACCGATATAATGACATTGAAACATAGAAACATAGAAAATAGGTGCAGGAGTAGGCCATTCAGCCCTTCGAGCCTGCACCGCCATTCAATAGGATCATGGCTGATCATTCACCTCAGTACCCCTTTCCTGCTTTCTCTCCATACCCTTGATCCCTTTAGCCGTAAGCACCACATCTAACTCTCTTTTGAATATATCTAACGAACTGACCTCAACAACTTTCTGTGGTAGAGAATTCCACAGGTTCATCACTCTCTGTGTGAAGAAGTTTCTCATCATCTCGGTCCAAAATGTCTTGCCCCTTATCCTTAGACTGTGACCCCTGGTTCTGGACTTCCCCAACATCAGGAACATTGTTCCCGCATCTAACCTGTCCAATCCCATCAGAATTTTATATGTTTCTATGAGATCCCCTCTTATTCTTCTAAATTCCAGTGAATATAAGCCTAGTCGATCCAGTCTTTCTTCATACGTCAGTCCTTCCATCCCGGGAATCAGTCTGGTGAACCTTCGCTGCACTCCCTCAATAGCAAGTACATCCTTCCTCAGATTAGGAGACCAAAACTGAACACAATATTCCAGGTGTGGCCTCACCAAGGACCTGTACAACTGCAGTAAGACCTCCCTGCTCCGATACTCAACTCCCCAAATGCTGACGGGGCACTAAAACTGTCAAATTAAACTTTAAACTTTAAATGGTCAAATTAAAATGTGGTTGCCGGGGGTGATGATGCACTCCAGTCCCTCCGGCGCCCACCTCTCGCAGAAGGCCGCGAGCGTACCGGTGGACACCGCGTGCTCCATCTCCAGGGACACTCTGGCTCGGACGTAACCGGGGAAGAGAGGCAGGCAGTCAGGGCTGAACGACCCCCTCGCCCGCCCGCTGCCTGGACCGGTTAATGGCCACCTTGGCCAGGCCCAGGAGCAGTCCCACGAGGACAAATAGAGTTCCCATCATTAGCAATGAGAATGCTGGATAGTGATTGGTGGCCCAGGGCACATGATCCCAGGATACGAATATGTACCCTGGAAGACATGTTCCCGTACGCTGCACAGCGAATGAAGATCTCCGACCGCAATCCTACCTTCCTCCAGGACCACCAGGTATTTTCGTTAAAAGATTTTCCGGTTGGAGGCGTTCGCCCGCAGGAAGCCACCGATTGCAATTTCCCCCTCTATGTTTTTTTTCTGAATCCTTAAATCGTATTGCTGAAGGAGATAGATGGTTAGTCCCATCCTTCACCAATGGTCCCAGAGTTGTCCTCGCACTTAAAGGGTTGTGAATCTTTGGCATTCTCTACCCCAGAGGCCTGTGGATGGTCAGTCATTGAGTATATTCAAGGCAGAGGTCTATAGCTGGGCAGTCTCGAACAAGGGATCACACAGTCTCAGGATACGGACTAGGACATTTAGGACTGGGATGAGGAGAAATGTTTTCACTCAGAGGGCGGTGAACCTGTGGAATTCTCTACCACAGAAGGCTGTGGAGGCCAAGTCACTGAATATATTTAAGAGGGAGATAGATAGATTTCGAGACACAAAAGGCATCAAGGGGTCTGGGGAGAAAGCGGGAATATGGTGTTGAGATAGAGGATCAGCCAGGATCATATTGAATGGTGGTGCAGACTCGAGGGGCCGAATGGCCGACTACTGCTCCGATTTTCTATGTTTCTATGTCTATGTTTCTATGATACATTTTTGGGAACTAAGGAGAATTAAGAGATATGGGGATCGGGCAGGAAAGTGGAGTTGAGGTAGGAGATCAGCCGTGATCTTATTGAATGGCGGAGCAGGCTCGAGGGGCCGAATGGCCGACTCCTGCTCCTAATTGAGTGTCAGCCATGGCTCAGTGGGTCGCACACTCGCCTCTGAGTCAGAAGGTTATGGATTCAAGCCCCACTCCAGGGACCTGAGCACAGAAATCTAGCCTGACGCTCCCAGTGCAGTGCTGAGGGAGTGCTGCACTGGAGCATCAGCCTCAATTTTTTAGTGCAGAGGGAGCGTGGCAATGTCAGTCGGACGAGACGTTAAACCAAGGCCCCGCCTGCCCTCTCGGGTGGATGCAAAAGATCCCGTGGCACAATTTTGAAGAAGAGCGGGGGAGTTATCCCGAGTGTCTTGGCCAATATTTATCCCTTAATCAACATTATCACAGCGCTGATGGTGGGATCTTGCTGTGCGCAAATGGCCTGCCGCATTTTCCGCCATTACAGAAGTATTTCATTGGCTGTAAAGCGCTTTGAGATGTGCGGTGGTCGTAAAAGGCGCTATGTTAATGCAAGTTTTTCTTTTCTTTATTTCTTATGGTCTTATGTCACACGTTATCACGCAATTTGCGGTGCAAAGACTTTTGGGGCTGAAAGGTGAAGAGAGAAATCCACCTTGTAGAGCAGGCCGCGAGAGGCCGCACTCCAATGACTCCATCCCAACCATAATGGAGTTGTTGCCGATCACAGCAATCGCTACCAATGAGTGTAAGACAGAGCCAGACATGCGGAGAGGGAACCCCCCCCCCAGTGGTGGAGAGCTTGGGGACCCATGGCCGAGAAATTCGGCTCGTTGTCTCCCCCCGTTAACGGCCGGGCACGGCGCCGCGAACAACCCCCGCTAAACTCGGCGGGAGATTAGCAGCGGCGGTAACCCGTAGCAACCCCGCTCCGCTGCGCCAGCGATGCTGACGTCATCGCCGTGCGCTGCGCCCCCGTTAGGACCCCGGACCCCACGTTGGCTATCGCCCCCTGAAGCTGCAGCAGGCGAGGACAGCGACGCATTCATGGGGGCCACGGGTATGGTGGGGGCCGATGGCGGGCCGGAAACGAAAGGCCAGGAGTTAAAGATAACAATTCTCCGATTTTGTTTTTGCGCAATGGCGGCCGTGGGAAGGAAGGAAGGAAGGAAGGAAGGAAGGAAGGAAGGAAGGAAGGAAGGAAGGAAGGAAGGAAGGAATAGGGAACAGAAAGAAAGCGAGAGAGAAAGAGAGAAAGAGTGAGAGAAAGAAAGAGAGAGAAAAAGAGAGAAAGAAAGAAAGAGTGAGAGAAAGAATGATAGAAAAAAAGAGAGAGTGAGAGAAAGAAAGAAAGAGTGAGAGAAAGAAAGAGAGAAAGAGAGAAAGAAAGAGAGAGAGAAAGAGAGAGAGAAAGAATGAAAGGAAGAAAGAAAGAGAAAGAAAGAAAGAAAGAGAGAAAGAGAGAAAGAAAGAAAGAAAGAGTGAGAGAAAGAGTGAAAGAAAGAAAGAGTGAGAGAAAGAAAGAGAGAGAAAAAGAGTGAGAGAAAGAAAGAGAGAAAGAAAGAAAGAGAGAAAGAGTGAGAGAAAGAAAGAGAGAAAGAGAGAAAGAAAGAATGAGAGAAAGAAAGAGAGAAAAAGAGAGAAAGAAAGAAAGAAAGAAAGAAAGAGTGAGAGAAAGAATGATAGAAAAAAAGAGAGAAAGAGAGAAAGAAAGAAAGAAAGAGAGAAAGAGAGAAAGAGTGAGAGAAAGAAAGAAAGAAAGAGTGAGAGAAAGAAAGAGAGAAAGAGAGAAAGAAAGAAAGAGAGAGAGAAAGAGAGAGAGAAAGAATGAAAGAAAGAGAGAAAGGAAGAAAGAAAGAGAAAGAAAGAGAGAAAGAGAGAAAGAAAGAGAGAAAGAGAGAGAAAGAAAGAAAGAAAGAAAGAGAGAGAAAGAGAGAAAGAGAGAAAGGAAGGAAGAAAGAGAGAAACGAAGAAAGAAAGAGTGAGAGAAAGAAAGAGAGATAGAGAGAAAGAAAGAGAGAAAGAAAGAAAGAGAGAGAGAAAGAGAGAAAGAAAGAGAGAAAGAGAGAAACGAAGAAAGAAAGAGTGAGAGAAAGAAAGAGAGATAGAGAGAAAGAAAGAGAGAAAGAAAGAAAGAGAGAGAGAAAGAGAGAAAGAAAGAGAGAAAGAGAGACAGAAAGAGAGGATAAGATAAAAGAAAGAAAGAGAAAGAAAGAGAGAAAGAACTAACTTGCATTTCTAGAGGGCCTTTCAGGATGTCTCAAAGCACCTTACAGCCAATTAAGTACTTGTTTTGAAGTGCAGGCACTGTTGTAATGTAGGAAACACAGTAGCAAATTTGTGCACAGTAAGCTCCCACAATCAGAAGGAAATAAATGACCAGGTAATCTGTTTTAGTGATGTTGGTTGAGGGATAAATATTACCCGACGTCACTGGGGAGAACTCTCTTCTGCACTTCTCTGAAATAGTGACCAGGGGATCTTTTACATCCAGCCGAGGGGGCAGACGGGGCCTCGGTTTGACGTCTCATCCGAAATACGGCACCTCCGACAGTGCGGCACTCCCTCAGTACTGCCCCTCCGACAGTGCGGCGCTCCCTCAGTACTGCCCCTCCGACAGTGCAGCACTCCCTCAGTACTGCCCTTCCGACAGTGCGGCGCTCCCTCAGTACTGCCCCTCCGACAGTGCGGCGCTCCCTCAGTACTGCCCCTCCGACAGTGCGGCACTCCATCAGTACTGCCCCTCCGACAGTGCGGCACTCCCTCAGTACTGCCAATCAGACAGTGCAGCGCTCCCTCAGTACTGCACCTCCGACAGTGCGGCACTCCCTCAGTACTGCCCCTCCGACAGTGCGGCGCTCCCTCAGTACTGCCTCTCTGACAGTGCGGCGCTCCCTCAGTACTGCCCCTCCGACAGTGCGGAGCTCCCTCAGGACTGCCTCTCTGACAGTGCGGCGCTCCCTCAGTACTGCCCCTCCGACAGTGCGGAGCTCCCTCAGTACTGCCCCTCCGACAGTGCGGCACTCCCTCAGTACTGCCCCTCTGACAGTGTGGCGCTCCCTCAGTACTGCCCCTTCGACAGTGCGGCGCTACCTCAGGACTGCCCCTCCGACAGTGCGGCACTCCCTCAGTACTGCCCCTCTGACAGTGCGGCGCTCCCTCAGTACTGCCCCTCCGACAGTGCGACGCTCCCTCAGTACTGCCCCTCCGACAGTGCGGCACTCCCTCAGTACTGCCCCTCTGACAGTGTGGCGCTCCCTCAGTACTGCCCCTCCGACAGTGCGGCACTCCCTCAGTACTGCCCCTCCGACAGTGCGGCGCTCCCTCAGTACTGCCCCTCCGACAGTGCGGCATTCCCTCAGTACTGCCCCTCCGACAGTGCGGCACTCCCTCAGTACTGCCCCTCCGACAGTGCAGCGCTCCCTCAGTACTGCACCTCCGACAGTGCGGCGCTCCCTCAGTACTGCCTCTCTGACAGTGCGGCGCTCCCTCAGTACTGCCCCTCCGACAGTGCGGAGCTCCCTCAGTACTGCCTCTCTGACAGTGCGGCGCTCCCTCAGTACTGCCCCTCCGACAGTGCGGAGCTCCCTCAGTACTGCCCCTCTGACAGTGCGGCACTCCCTCAGTACTGCCCCTCTGACAGTGTGGCGCTCCCTCAGTACTGCCCCTCCGACAGTGCGGCGCTCCCTCAGTACTGCCCCTCCGACAGTGCGGCACTCCCTCAGTACTGCCCCTCTGACAGTGCGGCATTCCCTCAGTACTGCCCCTCCGACAGTGCGGCGCTCCCTCAGTACTGCCCCTCCAACAGTGCGGCATTCCCTCAGTACTGCCCCTCCGACAGTGCGGCACTCCCTCAGTACTGCCCCTCCGACAGTGCAGCGCTCCCTCAGTACTGCACCTCCGACAGTGCGGCACTCCCTCAGTACTGCCCCTCCGACAGTGCGGCGCTCCCTCAGTACTGCCTCTCTGACAGTGCGGCGCTCCCTCAGTACTGCCCCTCCGACAGTGCGGAGCTCCCTCAGTACTGCCTCTCTGACAGTGCGGCGCTCCCTCAGTACTGCCCCTCCGACAGTGCGGAGCTCCCTCAGTACTGCCCCTCCGACAGTGCGGCACTCCCTCAGTACTGCCCCTCCAACAGTGCGGCATTCCCTCAGTACTGCCCCTCCGACAGTGCGGCGCTCCCTCAGTACTGCCCCTCTGACAGTGCGGCGCTCCCTCAGTACTGGCACCAGGAGCGTCGGAATGGATTATGGGGCTTATGTCTCTGGAGTGCGACTGGGACCGACAATTTTCTGAGTCAGAGGCGAGAGTGCTGCCCACTGGGCCATGACTGAGACGAATGCAGAATGACCATGCAATCATACCGTGATAATGGCAAGTTGAATTTCAGCAGACTTGATGCTAATCAGCAGTTTTATTAACTGCATGCTGATCCAAGGTACACAATCATTCACAGTACAGCTAGAATATATTAATGGAATGCTTTAATACACTAGATTTCTGTAAGAGGACATGTAGAGGTTCTACTTGGGGCAAGGGTACGATGGTGGGATATCGCCGTTATCTGCCCCACCCAGGATTCAGTGACGTTGATTGGTGGGATGTTTAGCGGATGGCCGATACGACCATGCTGATAATGCCCGACGGATTTCTGCCCCTCACCACCCAGGGTATCCACACACCAAGGTGGTACTTGCAATCAGGGAGAAGGAACTTCATTTAAATAATGTATTCAGGATACCCCAAAGAGCTTTGGAGCCAATGAAGTACATTTTAAAGTGTTATGATGTAGGAAACGCAGCAGCCAAATTTCCGCACAGCAAGTTCCCACAAAGAATAATGAGATAGTGACTGGTTAATCACTCAGTTTTTTGTCAGTGATGTTGGTTGAGGGTTAATGTATTGGCTCAGCACACCAGGGATACATCTCCTGCTCTTCTTCCAACACTGTCCATAGGATGTCTTATGGCCATCCGAGAGGACAGAGGGTATGGAAGAAATCTGTTGCGGGCGGTATCAGCCGATCCCATTCAGTCCGTCACGCGACATCGCCCGAGGCGACTTTCTATTCTGCGGTCTCGGTTTAACATCTCATCTGAAATACGGCACCTCCGACAGTGCGGCACTCCCTCAGTACAGACCCTCCGACAGTGCGGCACTCCCTCAGTACTTCCCCTCCGACAGTGCAGCACTCCCTCAGTACTCCCTCCAACAGTGCAGCACTCCCTCAGTACTCCCTCCAACAGTGCGGCGTTCCCTCAGTACTGCCCCTCCGACAGTGCGGCACTCCCTCAGTACTGCCCCTGCGACAGTGCGGCTGTCCCTCAGTACTGCCCCTGCGACAGTGCGGTGCTCCCTCAGTACTGCCCCTCCGACAGTGCGGCGCTCCCTCAGTACTGCCCCACCGACAGTGCGGCGCTCCCTCAGTACTGTCCCTCCGACAGTGCGGCGTTCCCTCAGTACTGCCCCTCCGACAGTGCGACGCTCCCTCAGTACTACCCTCCGACAGTGCGGCGCTCCCTCAGTACTGCCCCTCCGACAGTGCAGCACTCCCTCAGTACTGCCCCTCCGACAGTGCGGCGCTCCCTCAGTACTGCCCCTCCGACAGTGCGGCGCTCCCTCAGTACTGCCCCTCCGACAGTGCAGCACTCCCTCAGTACTGCCCCTCCGACAGTGCGGCGCTCCCTCAGTACTGCCCCTCCGACAGTGCGGCGTTCCCTCAGTACTGCCCCTCCGACAGTGCGGCGTTCCCTCAGTACTGCCCCTCCGACAGTGCGGCGTTCCCTCAGTACTGCCCCTCCGACAGTGCGGCGTTCCCTCAGTACTGCCCCTCCGACAGTGCGGCACTCCCTCAGTACTGCCCCTCCGACAGTGCGGCGTTCCCTCAGTACTGCCCCTCCGACAGTGCGGCACTCCCTCAGTACTGCCCCTCCGACAGTGCGGCACTCCCTCAGTACTGCCCCTCCGACAGTGCGGCGTTCCCTCAGTACTGCCCCTCCGACAGTGCGGCACTCCCTCAGTACTGCCCCTCCGACAGTGCGGCGTTCCCTCAGTACTGCCCCTCCGACAGTGCGGCACTCCCTCAGTACTGCCCCTCCGACAGTGCGGCACTCCCTCAGTACTGCCCCTCCGACAGTGCGGCGCTCCCTCAGTACTGCCCCTCCGACAGTGCGGCGCTCCCTCAGTACTGCCCCTCCGACAGTGCGGCGCTCCCTCAGTACTGTCCCTCCGACAGTGCGGCGCTCCCTCAGTACTGTCCCTCCGACAGTGCGGCACTCCCTCAGTACTGTCCCTCCGACAGTGCGGCGCTCCCTCAGTACTGCATTTGCCACTACCCATGTCCCATGGGAAATGTACTGCGACATAATTCACAGTTGAAGTTGCTGTGATTGATGCTTCAGGGGCTGACATGTCATTGCCCACAATCTCTACACACAGGAGCACATTTAGGAGCTGAGCAAAGCCTAGGGGGTGAAATTCCTGTTGCTGGCATCGTTGAACGGGCACTAACGATTCGACTGGCCGTTGGTCGAATAACACAGTTGTGTGCTCTCGACACAGAGTCGTTCTCTCCCGTGGGATGAACACAGGCCAGAATTTTCTTTGCCTTGCCCCTGACTTTGTTCCTCGATTGAAATTGTGTGTTTTAAAAATCTCTATCTGTGTAAAGACTGCATCTAATCCGTGCTGTACATGACCTGGGAGTGAATGGCACTTTATGATATTTGGATTAAAAAGCAAATGGGGTGGGATAATTCTCTTAGTGTAAGGAGTACAGAAAATATTGCCAAGTAACTGCACAAATTCCACGGTGCGTTATTAAAATGTGCAACTACTGCTATCTTTAATGGGCTAGCTTATCCTTTGAAATAACGGGCATTGAATGCTCACAAAAGAACAGTGCACACATACTCCCGGCTATTGATTCCTGTAAATTGGGTGTACAGTCCTAACCAAGTTCACTCTCTTTTAAATCACTTTGCTTCATTCCACAATCCAGCAATATTCTACCCACACATACTCACACACTCACACTCTCACACTCTCACACACTCACACACTCACACTCTCACACACTCTCACACACTCACACACTCACACTCTCACACACTCACACTCTCACACACTCACACTCTCACACACTCACACACTCACACACTCACACTCTCACACACTCACACTCTCACACACTCACACACTCTCACACACTCACACACTCACACTCTCACACACTCACACTCTCACACACTCACACTCTCACACACTCACACACTCACACACTCACACACTCTCACACTCACACACTCTCACACTCTCACACACTCACACACTCTCACACACTCACACTCTCACACTCTCACACACTCACACACTCACACACACTCACACCACTCACACTCTCACACACTCACACACTCTCACACTCTCCACACTCACACACTCACACCTCACACACTCACACTCTCACACTCTCACACACTCACACTCTCACACACTCACTACTCTCACACACTCTCACACACTCACACACTCACACTCTCACACACTCACACTCTCACACACTCACACACTCTCACACACTCACACACTCACACTCTCACACTCACACTCTCACACACTCACACTCTCACACACTCACACACTCACACACTCACCTCTCACACACTCACACTCTCCTCCACACACTCACACACTCACCTCACACTCACACACTCACACTCTCACTCACACTCACACTCACACACCCACACTCTCACACACACACACTCATACTCACACACCACACACACACACACACACACACTCATACACACTAACACACTCACACACTCTCACACACACACTCACACTCTTACACACACACACTCACACTCACACCCTCACACAACTCACACACACACACAGTCACACACACACACACACACTCTCACACACACACACACACACACACACACACACACACACACACACTCACACACACACTCACACACCCACACTCACCACTCACCCACTCACACTCACACACACACACACTCACACACATACACACTCACACACACACACTCACACACACTCACACATACAACACTCACACACACTCACACTCACACACACTCACACACACAACACACACACACACCACCACTCACACTCACACACTCACACAC
>NW_027252005.1:240000-248440 GCF_044704955.1 Pristiophorus japonicus | reverse complement strand
CCCTCTCATCTCTCTCCCCCTCTCTCTCTCCCCCCCTCCCTCTCTCTCCCCCCTCTTCTCCCCCCTCCCCCCTCTCTCTCCCCCCTCTCCCCCCTCTCCCCCCCTCCCCTCTCTCCCCTCTCCTCTCCCCCTCCCCTCTCTCTCTCCCCCCTCTCTCTCTCCCACCCCTCCCTCTCTCTCCCTCTCCCTCTCCCCCTCTCTCTCTCCCTCCTCTCTCTCTCCCCCCCTCTCCCCCTCACCTCTCTCGCCTCCCTCCCTCTCTCTCCCCCCTCCCCTCTCTCTCTCTCCCCCTCTCTCTCCCCCCTCCCCTCTCTCTCTCCCCCCCCACACCTCTCGCCCCGCTCCCTCTCTCTCTCCCCCCTCTCCCCCTCTCTCTCTCTCCCCCCCACCTCTCTCTCGCCCCCCTCCCCTCTCTCTCCCCCTCCCTCTCTCTCTCTCTCTGTCGTTCTGCTCGCTGTCTGTGGCAGTCAACCGCCTTAGAATTATGAAAAATACCCCAATCGACAGCGACTTCAACTTCGATTAACTGTGATGGGATGTGACAGACCTCGATCAATAACCATATCGCCCTATAAAGTGTCAAGTAATGAATCAATTTCGACTAAATTTTCCATTTTTCAGAAGCTGTTCTCCTAGAAGAATATCCCTCTTTCTAAAGATATTATTATCGATTTCGGCGGCAATTTGACATCAGGATAGTTAATTCCACTCAGAATAAAGTACAAAGCACTTGAAAGAGGTTGCCGGGGTTGGACTGGGGAAAGTTAAGTTTCTGTCTCAGTCTCTTCTCTATTCAATTGCGGGGCGATATGTGCGTCGCATGAAGATTGAGGTCGGCGCAGCCAAGGGTCGAGGGGACTGTTCGCTCTCCTCTCGTCTCTCACAAGGTGATTCATTTGTCAGTGTAGTTACCATCTTCCCCAACACATAGCTCGCTCTCCCACTCTGCCTCTATCCGTCTCTCTCTCTCTCTCTGTCTTTCTCTCTCTTTCTCTCTCTCTGTCTCTCTCTGTCTCTCTCTCTCTCTGTCTTTCTCTCTCTTTCTCTCTCTCTATCTCTCTCTGTCTCTCTCTCTCTCTGTCTTTATGTCTCTCTGTGTGTCGCTCTGTCTTTCTCTCTCCCTATGTCTCTCTCATTCTCCCTGTCTCTCTTCTCTGTTCCCTCTCTTCCTGTGTGCGTGTTTCTTTCTGTCTGTCCCTTTCTCTCTCTCTTTTTCAGCCTATGTCTCTCTCTCTCTCTCTACGTTACTCTCTCACTCTGTGTGTGTGTCTCCCTCTCACGCTCTCACTCTCTCTGTCTATCTCTGTCTGTCTGTCTCTCTGTCTGTCTGTCTCCCTCTCTCTGTCCCTCTCATTGTTACTCTCTCTCTCACTCTGTGTGTGTCTCTCTCTCTATCATTTTGTCTCTCTGTCTATCGCTAGCTCTCTCTCTCTCTGTCTGTCTCTCTCTCTCTGTCTCTGTCTCTGTCTATCTCTGTTTCTCTCCGTCTCTCTCTGTCTCTGTCTCTCTCTCTCTTTCTGTCTTTCTGTCTCTCTTTGTGTCACTCTGTCTTTCTCTCTCCCTATGTCTCTCTCGTTCTCCCTGTCTCTCTTCTCTGTTGCCTCTCTTCCTGTGTGCATGTCTCTTTCTGTCTGTCCCTTTCTCTCTTTCTTTCTGCCTATTTCTCTGTCTCTCTCTCTATGTTACTCTCTCATTCTGTGTGTGTCTCTCTCTCTCGCTCTCTCTACGTTACTCTCTCACTCTGTGTGTGTGTCTCCCTCTCACACTCTCACTCTCTCTGTCTCTGACTGTCTGTCTCTCTCTCTCTCTCTCTCTCTCTGCCTCCCTCTCTCTGTCCCTCTCACTGTTACTCTCTCTCTCTCTCTCTCTCTCTCTCTCTCACTCTGTGTGTGTCTCTCTCTATCACTCTGTCTCTCTGTCTATCTCTGTCTCTCTCTCTACCACTCTGTCTCTCTCTCTCACTCTCTGTCTCTCTATCACTCTGTCTCTGTCTATTGCTAACTCTCTCTCTCTCTCCCTTTCTCTCTCTCTCTCTGTCCCTCTCAATGTTATTCTCTCTCTCTCACTCTGTGTGTGTGTCCCTCTTTCTATCACTCTGTCTCTCTGTCTACCTATCTCTCTCTCTCTCCCCCCCTCTCTCTCTCTGTCCCTGTCTGTTACTCTCTCTCTCTCACTCTGTGTCTCTCTCTTTGTCTCTCTATCTCTCTCTCTCTCTCCCTCTGTCCCTCTCTATGTTACTCTCTCTCTCTCTCACTGTGTGTGTGCCTCTCTCTCACTCTATCACACTGTCTCTCTGTCTATCTCTGTCTCTCTCGCTATCTCCCTGTCTCTCTATCTCTCTCTCTGTCTCTCTCTCTGTCTCTGTCTCTCTCTCTGTCTTTCTCTCTCTGTCTCTCTCACTCACTCACTGTCTCTCTCTCTCTCGCGCTCTCTGTCCCTCTCTCTGTCTCTCTCGCTCTCTCTCCCTCTGTGTTTCTCTCTCTCTATCACTCTGTCTCTCTGTCTAACACTATCTCGCTCTCTCTCTCTCTCTGTCCCTCACAATGTTACTCTCTTTCTCTCTCTCTCTCACCCTGTGTGTGTGTCCCTCTCTCTCTATCACTCTGTCTTTCTGTCTATCTTTATCTCTCTCTCTCTCACTCTCTCTCCCTCTCTTTCTCTCTCTCTCTCTGTCTCTCTCTCTCACTCACTGTCTCTCTCTCTCTCTGTGCCCCTCTCTGTTATTCTCTCTCTCTCACTCTGTGTGTGTGTGTGTCTCTCTCTCTATCACTCTGTCTCTCTGTCTTTCTCGCTCTCTCCCTCTCTCTCTCTTTCTCTCTCACTCTGTCTCTCTCTCTGTCACTCTCAATGTTACTTTCTCTCTCTCTCTCTCACTCTGTGTGTGTGTCTTTCTTTCTATCACTCTGTCTCTCTGTCTATCACTATCTCTCTCTATCTCTCTCTCTCTCTGCCCCACTCTGGTATTCTCTCTCTCTCTCACTCTGTGTGTGTGTGTGTGTCTCTCTCTATCACTGTCTCTCTGTCTATCTCTCTCCCTCTCTCTCTCATTCTCCCTCTCTCTCTGTCTCTCTCTCTCTCTGTCCCTCTCAATGTTACTCTTTCTCTCTCTCTTTCACTCTGTCTCTCTGTCTATCTCTCTCTCTCTCTGTCTCTCTCTCTCTCTCTCTCTCTGTCTCTCTGTCTCTCTCTGTCTCTCTGTCTCTCTCTCTGTCTCTCTGTCTCTCTCTCTGTCCCTCTCTGTTATTCTCCCTCTCTCACTCTGTGTGTGTGTCTCTCTCTCTGTCCCTCTCTATGTTACTCTCTCTCTCTCACTCTGTGTGTGTGTGTGTGTCTCTCTCTCTCTGTCTCATTCCCTCTCTCACCATCTTTGTCCCTAGATGTACTGGGGTTTTGAGTTTGCAATTCTTCCCCACCCAGTGATCGGCGACACAATGCCCTGTGTCCCTGTCCTGCACCTGAGCTGGGTGGAATGCAGAACAGTCATGTGCTGCACACTGATTATAACACACTGCAAACACGCTGCTGGCACCTCCCGTGTTGCTGTGTCTGGCAATCCGCGGCCGGGGCTCTCCGCGCTTCACACGGCCCACACAATACACAGGGCTAAAGGGGCCCCGCCTGATCCCCACCCAGCCCACCTGCCGCCTGACCCTGTCTGTGTGTGTTTGTGTCTGTGTCCCTGTCTATCTCTCTCTCTGTCTGTGTCCCTGCCTGTCTCTCTGTCTGTGTCTGTCTGTCTGTGTCCCTGTCTGTCTCTCTGTCTGTCTGTCTATGTCCCTGTCTGTCTGTCTGTCTGTGTCCCTGCCTGTCTGTGTGTGTGTCTCTGTCTGTCTGTGTGTGTCTGTCTGCCTGTATGTCTATGCCTGTCTGTCTGTGTGCGTGTCTGTCTGTTTGTGTGTCTGTATATAACTGTCTTCCTGTCTGCCTGTCTGTCTGTGTCTATCTGTCTGTGCCTGTGCCTGTCTGTGTGTGTGGCTGCCTGTCTATCTGTCTGTGTCTGTGTGTGTATGTGTGTCTGTGTCTGTCTGTCTTTGTCTGTGTGTGTGTGTGTGTGGGGCTGTCTGTCTGTGTCTATCTGTCTGTGTCTGCCTGTCTGCCTGTCTGTGTCTATCTGCCTGCCTGTGTGTGTGTGTGTCTGTCTGTCTCTCTCTCTGTCTGTGTCTGTCTATCTATCTATCTATCTATCTATCTATCTATCTATCTATCTATCTATCTATCTATCTATCTATCTATCGATCTATCTATCTCTCTATCTCTCGATCTCTCTATCTATCACTGGTGTAGGAGGGCGTTTGTGTGTCTCTCGGTCTTTACCCTTCTGTCAGTCTGGTATAGGTGTTGGTTATGCCACCTATCTCTCCATCTAGTTGCTGAGTTAACTATCTTGCTCTCTGGTATAAATCTGTGTGTCTGTGTATCTCTCTGTGTCTGTCATTCCCCTATCTACATCTGTGCCGGCCTGGTGTATCTATGTCAGTTGCTTGCCTCCTCCTCCATGCTCTACACATTGGGATGCTGGCTCGTGTAGTCTCCCTGCCCCTGTACACCTGCCTGTCTGTCTGCTGTCCCAGCCGTGGCTCCCTCGCCCACCAGACCTTGTCTCCTTTGTATTCAGAGTTCCTGCCAGCTCTGCACCAGACCCCCTCTCCCGTATTCCATCTACTACAGGAGAGAACTTGTGGTTCATGTAATTCACAGTGAGACAAGTATCAAAAATTAATGAAAACACAGTTTAAAAATAAAATGGGAGGAATGATATCGACCTGCACACTGTGTGTATCTATCTGTGTGTCTGTCTGTGTGTATGTGGGTGTATGTGTGTATGTGCGTTTATATGTATGTGTGTGTCTGTGTGTGTTTGTATGTATATGCATGTTGTGTGTGCATGTTTATATGTGTGTGTGTGTGTGTCCATGGGACCCAGGAGAGGTGGGAGTTCGGGGCCCAGGAGAGGCAAGGGCCCAGGGACAGCACGGTCCAGCCCACACAGTGATATGTGTGCGCACTAGGTCCGTGCAGCAGAGCAGGTCTCCAATGGTCCTGGTTAACCCTTACCCCTGGACCAAGACCTCGCTCTGTCAAGCCCGTGTGGTGGCTGGTGTGTAACGGTCACCCCACGTTAAAAAAATCCACACACAGGCATCTTCCACCCTTCAGGATGCAGTTCGGGATCTGGAATATCAGGTCGTTCATTGAAACACCTGTGAACTCATCCCTTTTTGGTGTGGAAGCAAGTCATCCTCGCTTCGAGGGACTGCGTAAGAAGAAGAATTTGTGTGTGTTGATGTGTGTGTGTGTGTGTGTTTGTATGTATATGTATGTTGTGTGTGCATGTTTATATGTGTGTTTGGCGATCTAAGTCTGTGTATATGTGTGTGTTTATCCATCGCCTGATTGTTTGTGTATGGATACGGGAGTGATTTCTACAATTATTGACATATTTAAGATTTTCTGCATCAGCTCGTCTGCTGGTGTGCACGAGTACATCATGCTGGGAACTCAGAGGGCTGGTTTTTGAACAGGGAAATCTACAACTGCTTCCTCACTGCCTGTGAACATTGGGTTGCATTGTTATATAGTCGTGTGTTGGTGAGTGTGTGTTTTGTGTGTGTGTTCACGTGTGTGCATGCGTGTGTGAGAGAGAGAGCATTGTGTGTGTAAGTATTCTTTGTGTCAGATCCTGAGTGCAGTGTGTGTGTGTGTGTGCGCGTGAGTGTGTGGCTGTGTGGCTGTGTGCGTGAGTGTGTGTGTGTATGTGAGTGTGTGAGTGTGTGTGTGTGTGTGTGAGTGTGTGGCTGTGTGCGTGAGTGTGTGAGTGTGTGGCTGTGTGCGTGAGTGTGAGTGAGTGTGTGTGTGAGTGTGTGTGAGTGTGTGGCTGTGTGCGTGAGTGTGTGTGTGTGAGTGTGTGGCTGTGTGCTTGAGTGTGAGTGAGTGTGTGAGTGAGTGAGTGTGTATGTGAGTGTGTGGCTGTGTGTCTATGTGTGTGTGTGTGAGTATGCGTGTATGTGTGTGTGTGACTGTGTGTGTGTGACTGTGTGTGTGTGTGAGTGAGTGTGTGTCTGTGTGTGTGTGTGTCTGTGTGTGTGTGTGTGTGTGAGTGTGTGTTTGGGATGTATATATAATCTTTGTCCACATATGTTCAGAAGAAACTCTTTACCCAGAGAGTGGTGAGAATGTGGAACTCACTGCCACAGGGAGTGGTTGAGGCGAACAGTATCGATGCATTTAAGGGGAGGCTGGACAAGCATGTGAGGGAGAAGGGAATAGAGGGTTACGCTGATAGATTTAGATGAGGAAAAACGGGAGGAGGCTCGAGTGGAGCATAAACGTCGGCACAGACAGGTTGGGCTGGATGGCCTGTTTCTGTGCTGTATATCCTATGTAAACCTATATATGTGTGTGTGATGTACATATGTGTCCTGATATGTGTGATATATGTGTTCTATGTATATGTGGGTGATATATATATAATATGTATACACGTGATGTATTTGTCTCTATAGATGTGTCTGATATTTATATATAATATGTATACACGTGATGTATTTGTCTCTATAGATGTGTGTGAGATATATGTAATATATATATGTGATGTATTTGTCTCTATAGATGTGTCCGATATTTATATATAATATGTATACACGTGATGTATTTGTCTCTATAGATGTGTCTCATATTTATATATGTGTATACACATGATATATTTGTCTCTATAGATGTGTGTGAGATATATATAATATATATATGTGATGTATTTGTCTCTATAGATGTGTCTGATATTTATATATATGTATATACGTGGTGTATTTGTCTCTATAGATGGGTGTGATTCAGTCGATATATATGGGCAATATATATATATATATATATATATACGGGGGATCAAGGGTTATGGCGAGAAAGCAGGAAGGGGGTACTGAAGTTTCATGTTCAGCCATGAACTCATTGAATGGCGGTGCAGGCTAGAAGGGCTGAATGGCCTGCTCCTGCACCTATTTTCTATGTTTCTTTGTTTCTATGTTTCACACATGCAGCCTAGGAATTGCTGTTCCTGATTTTAAACCATGAATGTTTTGATATAATATCCACTGTCCACGATCCCCTTTCTGTTAAATGGGTTAACACCTGTTAAATATCGGGGGGACGGAATGTCAGTTGGCTCATTATACCCGCTAATATCACCCACAGTAATGTCTGGCGTGTGGTTATAAAAGGGCAGATTCTGTCTAGTGCCAATGACGCCATTGGTGCCAGGACTCCTGGGTGAGACTGGAGTAAATGGCTCCTGTGCTGATGGGCCCAGGTCAGACTGCTCAGAGCTGTGTCCCATCTGGATGTAAAACCTTCGATCCAGCTTTGCTCAGAGAGTACAGGATTTGTCTGCACATCAAAGCTGAACAGCCAGTCTGGCAGGGCCCATAAACTGCATGGTGCAGACTCACACTGTACCATGTTCCCTTCAGATTACACCAGAGAGGGATCCCTCTCTGCATGGACACATATACTGTTAGGGGTAAGTACACACAGAGTATACACTGTATGGTGCACACACACATATACACACACCCTACACATCCTCACACACTCATATACACACCCTCACACATATACACATCTTCACACACATATATACACACACACACACACATACACACATGCACCCTCACACATATACACCCTCACACACACATATACACACTCACACTCACACTCACACATATATACACACACACACGCACCCTTGCACAAACACACTCGCACACACATACACACACCCTTTCACACACACACACATACATACACAGACACATGTACACACCCTCACCCATATACACACCCTCACACTTATACACATCCTCACACACATACATATACACACATTGTATACGCACCCTTACACATAGATACATCCTCACACATATACACATCCTCACACATATATACACACCCTCGCAGACACGTATACACACCCTCATACACACAGATGTACACACATCCTTACATACATACATAGATACACACACACATACACGTACTTACACACACATACATACATACGTACATATCCACACACATATACTCACCCTCACACATCCTCATATACACACACGTATACACACCCTCATACACATGCACATATACACACCCTCAGATATGTAAACACCCTCCCATGTACATATACACACCCTCATACACACACACACACATATACACACTCACACACGCGCACATATATACACACCCTCACACATTCTCACACACATACATACACACCCCCATACACACACATATATACACATCCTCACACACACATATATAAACACATCCTCACACACATAGACAAATACACACCCATAGACATATACACACCCACACACATGTAAACACCCTCCCATACACATATACACACCCTCACACACACAGACACACAGATATACAC
>NW_027252005.1:190000-235000 GCF_044704955.1 Pristiophorus japonicus | reverse complement strand
GCTAGCCTCAACTGCTTCCTTGGGCAGAGAATTCCACAGATTCACAACCCTCTGGGAGAAGAAATTCCTTCTCAACTTGGTTTTAAATTGGCTCCCCCGTATTTTGAGGCTGTGCCCGCTAGTTCTAGTCTCCCCTACCAGTGGAAACAACCTATCTGCCTCTATCTTGTCTATCCCTTTCATGATTTTAAATGTTTCTATAAGATCACCCCTCATCCTTCTGAACTCCAACGAGTAAAGACCCAGTCTACTCAATCTATCATCATAAGGTAACCCCCTCATCTCCGGAATCAGCCTAGTGAATCGTCTCTGTACCCCCTCCAAAGCTAGTATATCCTTCCTAAGTAAGGTGACCAAAACTGCACGCAGTACTCCAGGTGCGGCCTCACCAATACCCTGTACAGTTGCAGAAGGACCTCCCTGCTTTTGTTCTCCATCCCTCTCGCAATGAAGGCCAACATTCCATTCACCTTCCTGATTACCTGCTGCACCTGCAAACTAACTTTTTGGGATTCATGCACAAGGACCCCCAGGTCCCTCTGCACCTCAGCATGTTGTAATTTCTCCCCATTCAAATAATATTCCCTTTTACTATTTTTTTTCCCAAGGTGGATGTCCTCACACTTTCCGACATTGTATTCCCCATCTGCCAAACCTTAGCCCATTCGCTTAACCTATCCAAATCTCTATGCAGCCTCTCTGTGTCCTCTACACAACCCGCTTTCCCACTAATCTTAGTGTCATCTGCAAATTTTGTTACACTACACTCTGTCCCCTCTTCCAGGTCATCTATGTATATTGTAAACAGTTGTGGTCCCAGCACCGATCCCTGTGGCACACCACTAACCACCGATTTCCAACCCGAAAAGGACCCATTTATCCCGACTCTCTGCTTTCTGTTCGCCAGCCAATTCTGTATCCATGCTAATACATTTCCTCTGACTCCGCGTACCTCTATTTTCTGCAGTAACCTTTTGTGTGGCACCTTATCGAATGCCTTTTGGAAATCTAAATACACCACATCCATCGGTACACCTCGATCCACCATGCTCGTTATATCCTCAAAGAATTCCAGTAAATTAGTTAAACATGATTTCCCCTTCATGAATCCATGCTGCGTCTGCTTGATTGCACTATTCCTATCTAGATGTCCCGCTATTTCTTCCATAATGATAGTTTCAAGCATTTTCCCCACTACAGATGTTAAACTAACTGGCCTATAGTTACCTGCATTTTGTCTGCCCCCTTTTTTAAACAGAGGCGTTACATTAGCTGCTTTCCAATCCGCTGGTACCTCCCCAGAGTCCAGAGAATTTTGGTAGATTATAACGAATGCATCTACTATAACTTCTGCCATCTCTTTTAATACCCTGGGATGCATTTCATCAGGACCAGGGGACTTGTCTATCTTGAGTCCCATTAGCCTGTCCAGCACTACCCCCCTCGTGATAGTGATTGTCTCAATGTCCTCCCTTCCCACATTCCCGTGACCAGCAATCCAGGTCTGAATCAATTCCAGGCCACCACACGTGTGACCGGGCAATGGCCTTCATCAGCACAATGCCTGGGTGCTCGCTGTGGAGTTCCCTGATGAATGCCTCCCTGCCCTTCTGGGGCATAACTACCCGGCTAATCCATAGTAGGCAGTCGGCTTGGATGGAGAGCTCATCCATCCGTCTGTGGAATAGTCTGACCTCCTCAGGGCATGCTCCGTGTGCGGGCGCTCTATCAATCTATCACTCTCTCTCCATCGCACTCCCTCTATCACTCTCTTTAACCCTAGCTCTATCACTATCTCTCTATCAATCTCTCTATCACTCTCTCTCTATCGCTGTCTCTCTCTCACTCTCCCTATCACTGTCTCTATCACTCTCTCTCTTTCACCCTAGTTCTATCACTGTCTCTCTATCAATCTCTATATCACTCTCTCTACCTATCACTCCCTCGCTATTCTTCTCTATCACTCACTCTCTCTCTTTCACTCTCTTTCTATCTATCTATCATTCTCTCACTATCACTCTCACTATCACTCACTCTCTCTTGCTCTCTCTGCATCACTGTCTCTCTATCACTATCACTCTCTCTATCACTCTCTCTGCATCAATGTCTATCCATCACTCTCTCTCTATCACTCTCGCTATCACTGTCAACTCTATCATTCTCTCTCTATCAATCTCTATTACTCTCTCTCTACCATTCCATCGCTATACCTCTCTCTCAATCTCTTTCACTCTCTCTCTCTATGACTCTCTCTCTATCACTCTCCCTCTCACTCGCTCTCTCACTCTCTCTATCAGCATCACTCTCTCTCTATCACTGTCTCACTCAATCACTCTCCCTCTATCACTCTCTCTCTATCACTCTCCCTATTACTCTCCATCTCTGTCTCTCTATCATTCTCTCTATAACTATTTCTCTGTGCGTTACTCTCTATCACTCTCTCTTTTCTTCCCTTGCTATCCCTCATTCTCACTCTCTCTATAACTGTCTCTCTCATTCACTCTCTTTCACTCACTCTCTCTGTATCACTCTCTCTCCCTATCACTTGCTCTCTATCAGTCTCTATCACTGTCTCTCTCTATCATTCTCGCTCTATCAATCTATCTCTATCACTGTCCCTATTGCTCTCTCTATCACTGTCTTTCTATCACTCTCTCTCTCCATCATACTCTCTCTATCACTCTCTCTCTATCACTGTCTCTTTCACTCTCTCTCTCGCTATCACCCTCTCTCTATCACTCTCTCTATCACTGTCTCTCTATCACTCTCTTTCTATCTCTCTCTCTATCACTCTCGCTCTCTATCACTATCACTCACTATCATTCTCTCTGTCACTCTCTCTCTATCACTCTTTCTCTCACACTCTCTCTCTCACTCTCTCTCTCACTCTCTCTCTCTATCAATCTATCACTCTCTCTCTATCACTCTCTATCAGTCTCTCTCTATCACTTTCTCTCTATCACTTGCTCACTACCATGCTCTCTATCACTCTCTCTCTATCAGGCTCTCTCTATCAATGTCTCTCTATCACTCTCTCTCTATCACTCTCACTATCACTTTTTCTCTCTATCACTATCTCTCTATCACACTCTCTCTATCATTCTCTATCACTGTCTCTCTATCACTCTCGCCATCTCTCTCCCCATCACTCTCTCTATCACTCTCTCCCTATCACTCTATCTCTATCACTCCCTCGCTATCCCGCTCTCTCTCTATCACTCTATCTCTCTCTCTTTAACTATCTCTTTAACTCTCTCTCTCTATCACTCTCTCTCTTTCACACTCTCTCACTCACTTTCTCTCTCTTTCACATTCTCTCACTCACTCACTCTCTATCACTCTCTCTCTTTCACTCTCTATCACTCAGTCTCTCTCTCTATCACCCTCTCTCTCCCTCTATCACTATCAATGTCTCTCTCTATCACTGTCTCTCTCTCTCTCTCTCACTCTCTCTCTATCACTCTCTCACTGTCTCGCTCTATATCATTCTCTATCACTCTCTCTCTACCATTCCATCACTTTACCTCTCTCTCATCCTCTTTCACTCTCTCTCTCTCTATCACTCTCTCTCTCTATCACTGTCTCACTCTATCACTCTCCCTCTATCACTCTCTCTCTATCACTGTCTCACTCTATCACTCTCCCTCTATCACTCTCTCTCTATCACTCTCCCTATTACTCTCCATCTCTGTCTCTCTATCATTCTCTCTATAACTATTTCTCTGTGTGTTACTCTCTATCACTCTCTCTTTTCTTCCCTTGCTGTCCCTCATTCTCACTCTCTCTATCACTGTCTCTCTCATTCACTCTCTTTCACTCACTCTCTCTGTATCACTCTCTCTCTCCCTATCTCACTCTCTATCAGTCTCTATCACTGTCTCTCTCTATCATTCTCCCTCTATCACTCTATCTCTATCACTGTCCCTCTTGCTCTCTCTATCACTGTATTTCTATTATTCTCTCTCTTTATTACACTCTCTCTATCACTCTCTCTCTATCACTCGCTCTTTCACTCTCTCTCTCTCTATCACTCGCTCTCTATCACTGTCTCTCTCTCTATCAATATCAATCTCTCTCTATCATTCATTTGCTATCTCTCTCTCTGTCACTCTCTCTCCGTCACTTTCTTTCTCACTCTCTCTCTCTCTCTATCACTGTCTCTCTCTATCAATCACTCTCTATCACTCCCTCGCTATCCCACTCTATCTCTGTATCACTCTCTCTCTCTATCATTCTCTCTCTCTTTCACTCTCTCTTTCACTCTCTCACTATCACTCTCTCTCTATCACTCTATCTCTTTATCACTGTTACTTTGCCGCTCTCTCTCTATCACTTTCTCTGTCACTCTCTATTACACTCTCTCTCTATCAATATCACTCTAACACTTTTTCTCCTTATCACTCTCTCTATCACTCTCTCTCTCTCTATCACTCTCTCTCTATCACTCTCTCTATCACTCTTTCTCTATCATGGTCTCACTCTATCACTCTCTCTCTTTTACTCTCTCCATCACTATCTCTCTATCACTCTCTATCACTCTCTCTCTTTCACTCTCTCTCACTATCTCTCTCTCTATCACTCTCTCTCTATCACTCTCTCTCTCACTCTCCCTCTATAACTCTATCACTGTCTCTCTCTCTATCATTCTCTATCACGCTCTCTATCTATCATTCCCTAGCTATACCTCTCTCTCACTCTCTTTCACTCTCTCTCTATCATTCTCTCACTTTCTTTCATTCCCTCTTTCACTCTCTCACTCTCACTCTCTCACTCTCTCTCTATAACTCTCTCTCTATCACTCTCCCTCTATCACTCTCCCTCTATCACTCTCCCTCTATCACTCTCTTAATCACTCTCCCTATACTTCTCTCTCTCTATCACTTTCTCTCTATCACTCTCGATCACTCTCTCTCTATCACTCTCTCTCTCTATCACACTCTCACTATCACTCTCCCTATCATGCTCTCTCTATCACTCTCTCTCTATCACTCTCCCTATCACACTCTCTCTATCACTCTCTCTCTATCACTCTCTCTCACTAGCACTCTCTGTCACTGTCTCTATCACTATCAATCTCTCTCTTTCACTCTTTCTCCCTCTATAATTCATTCTCTCTTCACTCTCTATCTCTCTATCAATCTCTCTTTCACTCTCTCTCTCTCACTCAATCATTCCCTCATTATCACTCTATCATTGTCTCTCTCTATCACTGCCTCTCGCTATCACTCTCCCTATTGCTCTCTCTATCATTGTCTTTCTATCACTCTTTCTCTATCACACTCTCTCTATCACTCTCTCTCTCTCTATCACTCTCTCTCTATCACTGTCTCTCTCTATCACTGTCTCTCTTTATCAAATTCTCTCTATCACTCCCTCGCTATCTCTCTCACTGTCACTCTCTCTCTCTTTCACTTTCTTTCTCACTCTCTCTGACAGTCTCTCTCCATCACGCTCTCTATCTCTCTATCACTCTCTCTCTATCACTCTCTCTCTCTCTTTCACTCTCGCTTTCACTCTCTCTCTCTCACTCTCTCTCTCTATCATTCTGTCTCTATCACTCCCTCTCTCTCTTTCACTCGCTTCCACTCTCTCTCTCTCTTTCACTCTCCCTGTCACTCCCTCTATCACTGTCTCTAGCACTCTCTCTACCACTCGCTCTATCACTCTCCCTATCACTCCCTCTCTATCACTCTCTCTGTCACTCTCTCTACCACTCTCTCTACCACTCTCACTATCACTCCCTCTCTATCACTCTCTCTATCACTCTCTTTCTCTATCACACTCTCTCTATCAATCTCCCTATTACTCTCTATCACTGTCTCTCTATCACTCTCTCTATCACTATCTCTCTATTAATCTCTCTATCACTATCTCTTTTTAAGTGTGACTCTCTCTATCAATCTCAAACTCTCTCTTTTCTTCCCTCGCTATTCCTCTCCCTCACTCTCTCTAACACTCTCTCTCTCTTTCACTCCCTCTTTCACTCTCTCTCTCTATCACACTCTCTCTCAATCACTCTCTCTTTCATGCTCTCTCTCTATCACTCTCTCTCTATCACTGTCTCTCTCTATCACTCCCTCGCTATCTCTCTCACTGTCACTCTCTCTCTCTTTCACTCTCTTTCTCACTCTCTCTATCATTCTCTCTCTATCACTCTCTCTACCACTCTCTATCACTGTCTCTGTCTATCGCTCTATCGCAATCCATCTCTATCACTCTCTCTCTATTACTCTCTCTCTCTCTTTCACTCTCGCTTTCTCTCTCTCTCTCTCTCACTCTCCAACTCTATATCACTCTCTCTCTATCATTCTCTATCATTCACACTCTATAACTGTCTCTCTATCACTATTTCACTCTCCCTATCACTCCCTCTCTATCATTGTCTCTATCACTCTCTCTCTATCACTCTCTCTATCACTCTCCCTATCACTCCCTCTCTATCACTCTCTCTATTATTCCCTCTCTATCACTGCCACTCTCTCAATCACTCTCTCAATCACGCTCTCTATCACTCTCCCTATCAATCACTCTCTCTATCACTCTCCCTATCACTCTCTCTCAATCACTCTCTCTATCACTCTCCCTATCACTCTCTCTCAATCACTCTCTTTATCACTCTCCCTATCACTCTCTCTCTATCACTCTCCCCATCACTCTCTCTTTCAATCACTCTCTTTATCACTCTCCCCATCACCCTCTCTCAATCACTCTCTCTATCACTCTCTCTCAATCACTCTCTCTCAATCACTCTCTCTATCACTCTCCCTATCACTCTCCCTATCACTCTCTCTCTCTCAATCACTCTCCCTATCACTCTCCCTATCACTCTCTCTCAATCACACTCTCTATCACTCTCCCCATCACTCTCTCTCTCAATCACTCTCTCTATCACTCTCCCTATCACTCTCTCTCAATCACTCTCTCTATCACTCTCCCTATCACTCTCTCTCAATCACTCTCTCTATCACTCTCCCCATCACTCTCTCTATCACTCTCTCTATCACTCTCTCTCAATCACTCTCCCTATCGCTCTCCCTATCACTCTCTCTCAATCACTCTCTCTATCACGGTCTCTATCACTCTCTCTACCACTCTCCCTATCACTCCCTGTCTATCACTCTCTCTCTATATCACTCCCTCTCTATCTCTCTCACTATCACTCTCACTATCACTCCCTCTATCAATCTCTCTATCACTCTCTCCCTATCACTCCGTCTCTATCACTGTCTCTATCACTCCCTCTCTATCACTGCATCTATCACTCCCTCTCTATCACGCTCTCCCTATCACATTCTCTATATCACTGTCTCCATCACTCACTCTCTATCACTGTCTCTATCACTCCCTCTCTATCACTGTCTATATCACTCTATCACTTTCTCTATCACTCTCTCTATCACTCTCTCTTTATCACTGTCTCTATCACTCCCTCTCTATCACTGTATCACTCCCTCTCTATCACTGTATCACTGTCTTTATCACTCCCTCTCTATCACTGTATCACTCCCTCTCTATCACTTTCTATATCACTCTCCCTATCACTCTCCCTTTCTCTCTCTTTCACTCTCACTTTCACTCTCTCTCACTCTCTCTCTCTCTATCACTCTCTATCACTCTCTCTCTATCACTCTCTCTATCACTCTCACTCTCACTTTTTCTCTCTATCACTATCTCTCTATCACACTCTCTCTATCATTCTCTATCACTCCCTCGCTGTCGCTCTATTTCTATCTCACTCTCTCTCTCTCTCTCCCTATCATTCACACTCTATAACTGTCTCTCTATGACTATTTCATTCTTCCTATCACTTTCTCTATCACTCTCTCTATCACTCCCTCTCTATCACTATCACTATCACTCTCTCTATCACTCTCTATCACACTCTATCACTGTCACTCTCTCTAGCACTCTCCCTATCACTCCCTCTCTATCACTATCACTATCTCTATCACTCTCTCCCTATCACTCCCTCTCTATCACTCTCTCCATATCACTCTCTCTATCACTCCTTCTCTATCACTCTCTCTCTATCACTCCCTCTCTATCACTCCTTCTCTATCACTCTCTCTATCACTCTCTCTATCACTCTCTCCCTATCACTCTCTCCCTATCACTCTCTCCCTATCACTCTCTCTATCTTTCACTATCACTCTCTATCATTCACACTCTATCACTCTCTCTATCATTCTCCCTTTCAATCTCCTTATCATTCTCTCTATCACTGTCTCTATCACTTCCTCTCTATCACTCTCTCTATCACTCTCTATCACACTCTCTCTCTATCACTCTCTCTTAACAATCACTATCAGTCTCACTCTCTATCATTCCCTCGCTATCCCTCTCTCTCACATTCTCTCTATCACTCTCTCTTTCACATTCTCCATCACACTCTCTATCACTAGCGCTCTAACACTCTCTTTCACTTTCTATCACTATCTCTCTATCACTCTCCCTCTATCACTCTCTCTCTCTCTTTCACTCTCTTTCGCACACACACTCTCTCTCTCTATCACTCTCGTTACCACTCAGTCTCTATCACTGTCTCTCTCTCTATCAATCACTATCACTCTCACTATCATTCCCTCACTATCCCTCTCTCTCACTCTCTCTCACTGTCTCTTTCACTCTTTCTCTATCTCTCTCTATCACTCGCTCTCTATCACTCCCTTTCACTCTCTCTCTTTCACTGTCTCTCTAACACTCTTCCTCTATCACTCTCTCTCTCTCTTTTACTCTCTATCACTGTCTCTCTCTCTATAATCTGTCTGTCACTCTCACTCTATCATGCCCTCGCTATCCCTCTCTCACTCCCTCACTATACCTCTCTATCATTCTCTATCACTTTCTCTATCTTTCACTCTCTTTATCACTCTCTCTCTATCACTGTCTCTCTCTATCACTCTCTGTCTATCACTCTCTTTCTAACTCTCTCTCATCCCTCTATCTATCACTGTCTCCTATCACTCTCTCTATCACTCTCCCTAATATTCCGTCTATCACAGTCTATCTATCACTCTCTCTCTATCACTCTCTATCATTCTCTCTCTATAATTCTCTCTATCACTGTCTCTCTCTCTATCATTATCCTTTTATGATTCTCTCTCTCAATCACTCTCCTATTACTCTCCCTATTACTCTCTCTATCACTGTCTCTCTATCACTCTCTCTCTCTCTATCACTCTCTCTATTTCACTCTCTATCACTCTCCCTATTACTCTCTCTATCACTCTCTCTCTATCACTGTCTCTCTATAACTCTCTATCACTATCACTTTTTCTTTCATTGTGTCTCTCTCTATCACTCTCTATCGCTCTCTCTCTAACACGCTCTCTCTATCACTGTCTCTCTGTCACTCTATCTCTCTATCACCGTCTCTCTCCATCATTCTCCCTCTATCACTCTCTCGCTATCACTCTCCTTATCTCTCTCTATCACTCGCTATCACTCTCTCTCTATCACGCTCTCTCTATCACTGTCTCTCTGTCACTCTCTCTCTCTATCACCATCTCTCTCTATCACTCTCCCTCTATCACTCTCTCGCTATCACTCTCCCTCTATCACTCTCTCGCTGTCACTCTCCCTCTATCACTCTCTCACTATCACTCTCCTTATCTCTCTCTATCACTCTCTCTCTATCATGCTCTCTCTATCACTTTCTCTCTATCGCTGTCTCTCTATCACTGTCTCTCTATCACTCTCTCTGTATCACTATGTCACTATCACTCTTCTTATCTCTCTCAATCACTCTGTATCACTCTCTCGCTATCACTCTCTCCCTTGTTCACTCTCTTTCACTCTCTCTCTATCACTCTCTCTCTATCACTCTATCTCTCTATCACCGTCTCTCTCTATCACTCTCCTTCTATCACTCTCTCGCTATCACTCTCCTTATCTCTCTATATCACTCTATCACTGTCTCTCTATTACGCTGTCCCTTGTTCACTCTCTTTCACTCACTCTCTCTCTCTTTCACTCTTGCTATCTCTCGCTCTCTATCACGCTCCCTCTATCACTCTCTCACTCTATCACTCCCTCTCTATAAACCTATCACTCTCTCTCTGTCACTGTCCCTCTATCAGTCTCCCTCTATGGCTCTCTCTCTATCACTCTCATCATGGTCTCTCTATCAATCTCGCTCTCTCTTTCAGTCTCTCTCTCTATCACTCTCTCTGTATCACTCTCTCTATCACTGTATCTCTATCACAGTCTCGCTCTCTCACTTTCTCCCTCTCTCTTTCGCTCTCTCTCCATCACTCTCTCTCCATCACTCTACCTCTTTCACTCTCAATCACTCTCTCTCTCTATCACTATCTCTCTCTATCAATATCACTGCCTCTCTATCACTCTCTATCGATCACTCTCTTTGTCACTCTCTCTCTCTCACGCTCTCTCGCTCTATCAATCTCTCTTTGTCACTGCCTCTCTCTATTAATCTCTATCACACTCACGCGTTTTCCCTCCCTCGCTATCCCTCTCTCTCTGTCACTCTCTCTCTATCACTCACTCTATCATTCACAGTTTATCACTGTCTCTCTATCACTCTCTCTATCACTCTCTCTCTATCTCTCTCATTATCACTCTCTCTCTCTCTATAACTTTCTCTCTCTATCACTCTCTTTTACTCTCTCTCATTCTCCATCACTCTCTTTCACTCTCTCACTCTCTATCACTCTTCTTCTATCACACTCTCTCTTTCAATCACTCTCACTATTATACTCTTTCACTCTCTATCTTTCACTCTCGCTCTATCACTCTCTCTCTTTCACTCTCTTTCCCTCTCTCTATCTCCCTCTCTCTCTATCACTCTCCCTCGACCACACTCTCTATAAATCTATCACTCTCTCTCTATCGCTCTCTCTCTATCGCTATCACTCCCTCTCCATCACTGTCATTCTACCAATCTCTCTATCACTCTCTCTCTCACGCTATCATTCCCTCGCTATCACTCACTCTATTACACTTCCTGTATCACTCTCTCTATCACTCTCCCTAATATTCTCTCTATCACAGTCTTTCCATCATTCTATCACTCTCAATCACTGTCTCTCTCTCTATCACTCTCTATCACTGTCTCTCTCTCTCTATCACTCTCTATCACCGTCTCTCTCTATCACCGTCTCCCTCTATCACTCTCCCTCTATCACTCTCCCTCTATCACTCTCCCTCTATCACTCTCCCTCTATCACTCTCCCTCTATCACTCTCTCGCTATTACTCTCCTTATCTCTCTCTATCACTCTCTATCACTCTCTCTCTATCACGCTCTCTCTATCACTCTCTCTCTATCACTCTATCTCTCTATCACCGTCTCTCTCTATCACTCTCCTTCTATCACTCTCTTGCTATCACTCTCCTTATCTCACTCTATCACTCTCTATCACTATCTCTCTATCACGCTCTCCCTTGTTCACTCTCTTTCACTCTCTCTCTCTCTTTCACTCTCGCTATCTCTCTCTCTCTATCACTCTCCCTCTATCACTCTCTCACTCTATCACTCCCTCTCTATAAACCTATCACTCTCTCTCTGTCACTGTCCCTCTATCAGTCTCCCTCTATGGCTCTCTCTCTATCACTCTCTCATCATGGTCTCTCTATCAATCTCTCTCTCTCTTTCAGTCTCTCTCTCTATCACTCTCTCTGTATCACTCTCTCTATCACTGTATCTCTATCACAGTCTCGCTCTCTCACTCTCTCCCTCTCTCTTTCGCTCTCTCTCCATCACTCTCTTTCCATCACTCTACCTCTTTCACTCTCAATCACTCTCTCTCTCTATCACTATCTCTCTCTATCACTATCTCTCTATCACTATCACTGCCTCTCTATCACTCTCTATCGATCACTCTCTTTGTCACTCTCTCTCTCTCACGCTCTCTCACTCTATCAATCTCTCTTTGTCACTGCCTCTCTCTATTAATCTCTATCACACTCACGCATTTTCCCTCCCTCGCTATCCCTCTCTCTCTATCACTCTCTCTATCATTCACAGTCTCTCTATCACTCTCTCTATCACTCTCTCTATATCTCCCTCACTATCACTCTCTCTCTCTATCACTTTCTCTCTCTATCACTCTCTTTTACTCTCTCTCACTCTCTATCACTCTTCTTCTATCACACTCTCTCTTTCAATCACTCTCACTATTACACTCTTTCACTCTCCATCTTTCACTCTCGCTCTATCACTCTCTCTCTCTATCACTCTCTTTCCCTCTCTCTATCTCCCTCTCTCTCTATCACTCTCCCTCTACCACACTCTCTATAAATCTATCACTGTCTCTCTATCGCTCTCTCTCTATCGCTATCACTCCCTCTCCATCACTGTCATTCTATCAATCTCTCTATCACTCTCTCTCTCGCGCTATCATTCCCTCGCTATCACTCACTCTATTACACTTCCTGTATCACTCTCTCTATCACTCTCCCTAATATTCTCTCTATCACAGTCTTTCCATCATTCTATCACTCTCTATCACTCTCTATCACTGTCTCTCTCTCTCTATCACACTCTCTCTCTCTATCACTCTCTATCACTCTCTATCACTGTCTCTCTCTCTCTATCACACTCTCTCTCTCTATCACTCTCTATCACTCTCTATCACCGTCTCTCTCTATCACCGTCTCTCTCTATCACCGTCTCTCTCTATCACTCTCCCTCTATCACTCTCCCTCTATCACTCTCCCTCTATCACTCTCTCGCTATTACTCTCCTTATCTCTCTCTATCACTCTCTATCACTCTCTATCACTCTCTCTCTATCACGCTCTCTCTATCACTGTCTCTCTATCACTCTCTCTCTCTATCACCGTCACTCTCTATCACTCTCCCTTAATCACTCTCTCGCTATCACTCTCCTTATCTCTCTCTATCACTCTCTATCACTCTCTCGCTATCACTCTCTCCCTCGTTCACTCTCTTTCACTCTCTCTCTCTATCACTCTCTTTCTCTCTACCTCTCTCTCTCTCTATCACTCTCCCTCTATCACTCTATCACTCCCTCTCTATAAATCTATCACTCTCTCTCTATCACTGTATCTCTATCACAGTCTCGCTCTCTCACTCTCTCCCTCTCTCTTTCGCTCTCTCTCCATCACTCTCTTTCCATCACTCTACCTCTTTCACTCTCAATCACTCTCTCTCTCTATCACTATCTCTCTCTATCACTATCTCTCTATCACTATCACTGCCTCTCTATCACTCTCTATCGATCACTCTCTTTGTCACTCTCTCTCTCTCACGCTCTCTCACTCTATCAATCTCTCTTTGTCACTGCCTCTCTCTATTAATCTCTATCACACTCACGCATTTTCCCTCCCTCGCTATCCCTCTCTCTCTATCACTCTCTCTATCATTCACAGTCTCTCTATCACTCTCTCTATCACTCTCTCTATATCTCCCTCACTATCACTCTCTCTCTCTATCACTTTCTCTCTCTATCACTCTCTTTTACTCTCTCTCACTCTCTATCACTCTTCTTCTATCACACTCTCTCTTTCAATCACTCTCACTATTACACTCTTTCACTCTCCATCTTTCACTCTCGCTCTATCACTCTCTCTCTCTATCACTCTCTTTCCCTCTCTCTATCTCCCTCTCTCTCTATCACTCTCCCTCTACCACACTCTCTATAAATCTATCACTGTCTCTCTATCGCTCTCTCTCTATCGCTATCACTCCCTCTCCATCACTGTCATTCTATCAATCTCTCTATCACTCTCTCTCTCGCGCTATCATTCCCTCGCTATCACTCACTCTATTACACTTCCTGTATCACTCTCTCTATCACTCTCCCTAATATTCTCTCTATCACAGTCTTTCCATCATTCTATCACTCTCTATCACTCTCTATCACTGTCTCTCTCTCTCTATCACACTCTCTCTCTCTATCACTCTCTATCACTCTCTATCACTGTCTCTCTCTCTCTATCACACTCTCTCTCTCTATCACTCTCTATCACTCTCTATCACCGTCTCTCTCTATCACCGTCTCTCTCTATCACCGTCTCTCTCTATCACTCTCCCTCTATCACTCTCCCTCTATCACTCTCCCTCTATCACTCTCTCGCTATTACTCTCCTTATCTCTCTCTATCACTCTCTATCACTCTCTATCACTCTCTCTCTATCACGCTCTCTCTATCACTGTCTCTCTATCACTCTCTCTCTCTATCACTGTCACTCTCTATCACTCTCCCTTAATCACTCTCTCGCTATCACTCTCCTTATCTCTCTCTATCACTCTCTATCACTCTCTCGCTATCACTCTCTCCCTCGTTCACTCTCTTTCACTCTCTCTCTATCACTCTCTTTCTCTCTACCTCTCTCTCTCTCTATCACTCTCCCTCTATCACTCTATCACTCCCTCTCTATAAATCTATCACTCTCTCTCTATCACTGTCTCTCTATCAGTCTCCCTCTATTGCTCCCTCTATCACTCTCTCAATCATGGCCTCTCTATCAATCCCTCTCTCTTTCAGTCTCTCCCTCTCTATCACTCTCTCTGTATCACTCTCTATATCACTGTCTCTCTATCACCAGTCTCGCTCTCTCACTCTCTCTCTCTCTCTTTTGCTCTCTCTCCATCACTCTCCCTCTTTCACTCTTATCTTTTACTCTCGCCCTCTCTATCACTCTCTATCACTCTCTATTACTGTCTCTCTCTCTATCACTCTCTATCACTGTCTCTCTCTCTCTCTCTATCACTCTCTCTCTCTATCACTCTCTATCACTGTCTCTCTCTCTCTCTATCATTCTCTATCACTGTCTCTCTCTCTATCACTCTTCTATCACACTCTCTCTCTCAATCACTCTCACTATTACTCTCTCTTACTGTCTCTCTATCACTTTCTCTCTATCAATCTTCCTCTATCACTCTCTCGCTATCACTCTCCTTATCTCTCTCTATCACTCTCTCGCTATCACTCTCTCTCTCATTCACTCTCTTTCACTCTCTCTCTATCACTCTCTCTCTATCACTCTCTTTCACTCTCTCTATCTCCCTTTCTCGCAATCACTCTCCCTCCATCACTCTCTCGCTCTCTATTACTCTCACTCTATGACTCTCTCTCTCTCTCTCTCTCTCTATCACTCCCTCTATATGGCTCTCTCTCTCCATCACTCTCTCAATCTTGGTCTCTCTATCAATTCTCTCTTTCAGTCATTCTCTCTCTCTATCACTCTCTATCACTGTCTCTCTCTCTCTCTCTATCACTCTCTCTCTCTATCACTCTCTATCACTGTCTCTCTCTCTCTCTATCATTCTCTATCACTGTCTCTCTCTCTATCACTCTTCTATCACACTCTCTCTCTCAATCACTCTCACTATTACTCTCTCTTACTGTCTCTCTATCACTTTCTCTCTATCAATCTTCCTCTATCACTCTCTCGCTATCACTCTCCTTATCTCTCTCTATCACTCTCTCGCTATCACTCTCTCTCTCATTCACTCTCTTTCACTCTCTCTCTATCACTCTCTCTCTATCACTCTCTTTCACTCTCTCTATCTCCCTTTCTCGCAATCACTCTCCCTCCATCACTCTCTCGCTCTCTATTACTCTCACTCTATGACTCTCTCTCTCTCTCTCTCTCTCTATCACTCCCTCTATATGGCTCTCTCTCTCCATCACTCTCTCAATCTTGGTCTCTCTATCAATTCTCTCTTTCAGTCATTCTCTCTCTCTATCACTCTCTCTCTATCACTCTCTCTATCCTTGTCTCTATCAATCTCTCTATCACTCTCTCACTCTATCACTCCCTCACTATCCCTCTATAACTCTCTCTCTATCAGTCTCTCTATCTATCACTCCCTCCCTCTATCAATTGATCACTCTCTCTCTCTATCACAGTCTCTCTATCAATCTCCCTCTATCACTTTCTCTCTGTCATTCTTTCTATCATGGTCTCTCTACCACTCTCTCTACCACTCTCTATCACTCTCTCTCTCTCTTTCTCTCTCTCTCTTTCAATCTCTCTCTCTATCACTCTCTGTCTATCATTCTCTCTATCGCTGCCTCTCTCTCTCTATCACTCTCCTTCTATCATGCTCTCTCTTAATCACTGTCCCTATTACCCTCTCTATCACTGTCTCTCTATCACACTCCCTATCACATTTTCACTATCACTCTCTCCCTATCACTCCCTCTATCACTATTACTCTCTATCAATCACTCTATCATTCTCTCTCTTTCTCTCTCTCTTTCTCTCTCTCTATCATTCCCTCGCTGTCCCTCTCTTTCACTCTCTCCCTATCACTCTCTCTTTCACTGTCTTTCACTTTCTCTCTCTAACACTCTATCACTCTATCTCTATCACTCTCTCTCTCTATCATACTTGCAGTATCACTCTCTCTATCACTCTCCCTATTGCTCTCTCTATCACTGTCTCTCTATCACTCTCTATCCCTCTCTCTCTCTCTCTCACTCAATCTATCACTGTCGCTCTCTCTATCAATCTCTCTCTCACACTCTATCACGGCCTCACGATCCCTCCTTCTCTGTCAATCTCTCTCTATCACTCTCTCTATCATTCACAGTCTATAACTGTCTCTCTATCACTCTCTCTCTCTATGACTCTCTAACTAACTCTCTCTATCACTCTCTCTCTATCACTGTGGCTCTCATTCACTCTCTCTCTCCATCACTCTCTCTCTCACTCTCTCTCTCTATCACTCTCTCTCTTTCACTGTCTCTCTATCACTCTGTCTATCACTCTCTCTCTATCATTGTCTCTCTCTACCAATCTCTGTATCACTTTCTATCACTTCCTCGCTATCCCCTGCTATCTCTATATCTCTATCACTCTCTCAATTTCACTCTCAATCACTCTCCCAATCACTCTCTCTCTCTATCACTATCTCTCTATCACTCTCTATCGATCACTCTCTTTGTCACTCTCTCTCTCTCACGCTCTCTCGCTCTATTAATCTCTCTTTGTCACTGCCTCTCTATTAATCTCTGTCACACTCACGCGTTTTCCCTCCCTCGCTATCCCTCTCTCTCTGTCACTCTCTCTCTATCACTCACTCTATCATTCACAGTTTATCACTGTCTCTCTATCACTCTCTCTCTATCACCCTCTCTCTATTACACTTCCTGTATCACTCTCTTTATCATTCTCCCTACTACTCTCTCTATCACAGTCTCTCTGTCACTCTATCACTCTATCTATCGCTGTCACTCTATAGCTCTCTACCACTCTCGGTATCACTCTCTATCACTCTCCCTCTATCACTTTCTCTCTATCACTGTCTCTCTCTATCAATCTCCTTCTATCACTCTCTCACTCAATCACTCTCACTATTACTCTCCCTATCATTGTCTCTCTATCACTATCACTCTCTCCCTCTAACACTTTCTCTCTTTCATTCTCTGTCATTCTCTCTCTCTCTCTCTCTATCACTCTTTCGCTATCACTCTCTCTATCTGCCTCTCTATATCACTCTCATTCTATCACTCTCCATATTACTCTCTATCACTGTCTCTCTATCGCTCTCTCTCTCTCGCTATCACTCCCTCTCCATCACTGTCATTCTATAAATCTCTCTATCACTCTCTCTCTCTCTCTATCATTCCCTCGCTAACACTCTATCACTCTCTTTCTTTCACTGTCTTTCACTCTCTATCACTCTCTCTATTATACTTCCCGTATCACTCTCTATCACACTCCCTAATATTCTCTCTATCACAGTCTTTCTATCACTCTCTCTATCACTCTCTATCACTCTCTATCATTCTCTATCACTCTCTCTGTCTCTCTCTGTCACTCTCTCGCTATAATTCTCTCTATCACTGTTTCTCTCTCTCTATCACTCTCCTTTTATCATTCTCTCTCTCAATCACTCTCCCTATTACTCTCTCTATCACTGTCTCTCTATCATTCCTTCTTTCACTCTCACTCCCTCTGTCACTCTCTCTCTATCATTCTCTCTATTTCACTCTATCTCTCCCTATTACTTTCTCTATCACTCTCTCTCTATCACTGTCTCTCTGTCACTCTCTCTCTATCACCGTCTCACTCTATCACTCTCCCTCTATCGCTCTCTATCACTCTCTCGCTATCAATCTCTCCCTCGATCACTCTCTTTCACTCTCTCTCTATCACTCTCTATCTCTCTCTCCCTCTATCACTCTCCCTCTATCACTCTCTCACTCTATCACTCCCTCTCTATAAATCTATCACTCTCTCTCTGTCACTGTCTTTCTATCAGTCTCCCTATCAATCTCTCTCTCTTTCAGTCTCTCTCTCTCTATCACTCTCTCTATATCACTTTCTCTATCACAGTCTCTCTCTCTCTCTCTCTCTCTCTCTCTCTCTATCACTCTCTATCACTGTCTCTCTCTCTCTCTATCACTCTTCCTCTATCACTCTCTCGCTATCACTCTCCTTATCTCTCTCAATCACTCTCTCTCCCATTCACTCTCTTTCACTCTCTCTCTCATTCACTCTCTATCTCCCTCTCTATCACTCTCCTTCTATCACTCTCTCTCTATCACTCCCTCTCTATAAATCTATCACTCTCCCTCTATGGCTCTCTCTCTGTCACTCTCTCAATCATGGTCTCTCTATCAATTCTCTCTTTCAGTGTCTCTCTCTCTCTCTCTCTCTCTCTCTATCATTGTCTCTATCAATCTCTCTGTCACTGTCGCTCTCTCTCTCTATCACTCTTCCCTCTATCACTCTCTCTCTCTATCACTCCCTCTCTATAAATCTATCACTGTCTCTCTCTCACTCTCCCTCTATGGCTCTCTCTCTGTCACTCTCTCAATCATGGTCTCTCTATCAATTCTCTCTTTCAGTCTCTCTCTCTCTATCTATCTCTCTCTCTATCATTGTCTCTATCAATCTCTCTGTCACTGTCGCTCTCTCTCTCTATCACTCTTCCTCTATCACTCTCTCGCTATCACTCTCCTTATCTCTCTCTATCACTCTCTCTCCCATTCACTCTCTTTCACTCTCTCTCTCATTCACTATCACTCTCTCTATCTCCCTCTCTATCACTCTCCCTCTATCACTCTCTCTCTCTATCACTCTCCCTCTATCACTCTCTCTCTATCACTCTCTCTCTATCACTCTCCTTATCTCTCTCTATCACTCTCTCTCCCATTCACTCTCTTTCACTCTCTCTCTCATTCACTCTCTATCACTCTCTCTATCTCCCTCTCTATCACTCTCCCTCTATCACTCTCTCTCTCTATCACTCTCCCTCTATCACTCCCTCTCTATAAATCTATCACTGTCTCTCTATCACTCTCCCTCTATGGCTCTCTCTCTGTCACTCTCTCAATCATGGTCTCTCTACCAATTCTCTCTTTCAGTCTCTCTCTCTCTATCACTCTCTCGGTATCACTCTCTCTATCATTGTCTCTATCAATCTCTCTGTCACTCTCTCACTCTATCACTCCCTCACTATCCCTCTATCACTCTCTCTCTTTCTATCACTCTCTCTCTCTCTATCACTCTCCTTCTATCAATCTATCATTCTCTCTCTATCACTGTCTCTCTATCAATCTCCCTCTATCACTTTCTCTCTGTCATTCTTTCTGTCATGATCTCTCTACCACTCTCTTTCACTCTATATCACTCTCTCTCTCTCTCTATCACTCTCTCTCTATCATTCTCTTTATGACTGCCTCTCTCTCTCTATCACTCTACTTTTATCATTCTCTCTCTCAATCACACTCCCTATTATTCTCTCTATCACTGTCTCTCTCTCACTTTCTCTCTTTCACTCTCACTCTCTCTGTCACTCTCTCTCTCTCTCTCTATCACGCTATCTCTCTATCATTCTCTCTCTCTCTCTATCAATCTCTCTATCTCTCTTACTCTCTATCATTCCCTCGCTATCCCTCTCTCTCACTCTCTATCATTTTCTCTGTCACTCTCTCTCTCTATCACTCTCTCTCTCTATCACTCTCTCTATCAGTTTTGCTCTATCACTCTCTCTTTTACTCTCTATTTCACTCTCTCTCGCTCTATCTCTCTCTCTCTCTCTCTGTCACTCCCTCTCTTTCACTCTCTCAATTTCACTCCCTCTCTATCAGCATCTCTCAATCAAGCTCTATCCATCTCTCGCTATCACTATCTCTCCATCGCACTCCATCTATCACTCTCTCTCTATCACTCTCTCCCTCTGTCACTCTCTATCACTCTCTCTCTATTCACTCTCTCTCTATCAGTCTCTATCACTGCCTCTCTATCGCTCTCTTATCACTCTCACTCTCCCTATCACTGTCACTCTATCACTCTCTCTCTATCACTCTCTCTATCACTCTGTCTCTTTCACTCCCTCTCTATCACTGTCACTCTGTCACTCTCTCTCTATCACTCTCTCTCTATCACTCTCTCTCTCTATCACTCTGTCTCTATCACTCTGTATCACTCTCTCTCTCTATCACTCTCTTTCCCTATCACTCTCTCTATCACTCTGTCTCTTTCACTCCCTCTCTATCAATTTCTCTCTCTATCACTCTCACTCTCTATCACTGTCTCATTCTATCACTCTCTCTATCACTCTCTCTCTCTATCACTCTCTCTCTATCACTCTCTATCACTCTCTCTATCATTCTCTCTCTATCATTATCTCGCTATCACTCTCCCTATCTCTCCCTATCACTCTCTCTATCACTCTCACTATCACTCTCTCTATCACTCTCCCTATCACTCACTCTATCACTCTTTATCTCTCTCTCTCTGTATCACTATCTCTTTACCACTCTCCTTCTATCACACTCTCTCTATCACTCTCTCTCTATCACCCTATCACACTCTCTCTCTATCAATGCCACTTGATCACTCTCTCTCTATCAGTCTCTCACTTTCGCTCTCTCTCCCTATCACTCTCGCTTTCACATTCTTTCTATCACTCTTTCTCTATCACTCGCTCTCTCTATCACAGACTCGTTCTATCACCGTCTCGCTCTTTCACTCTCTCTTTCATTCTCCCTCTCTCTCCATCATTATCTCAATCACTCTCTATCACTTTCTCTCTCTTTCACTCTCTCTTTCACTCTCTCTTTCTATCAATCTCTCTCTCTCTATCACACTATGTATCACCTTTTCTGTCGCTCTCTCGCAATCACGGTCTCTCTACCAATCTCTCTATCACTCATTATCACATCATTGCTATCTCTCCATCTCTATAGCTCTCTATCACTCTCTCTCTATTACTCTTTATCTCTCTCTCTATCACTATCTCTCTATCACTCTCCTTCTATCACACTCTCTGTATCATTCACTCTCTATTGCTCTCTCTCGATCACTCTCTCTCTATCACTGCCTCACTCTCAATCAATCTCTCTATCACTATCTCTCTTTTTCTCTACCTTGCTATCCATCTCTCTCTATCACTCTCTCTCTATCACTCTATCATTCACACTATCACTATCACTGCCTCTCTATCACTCTCTCACTCAGTCTCTCTCTTTGCCACTCTCTCTATGATTCCCTCTTTCTCTCACTGTCACTCGATCGCACTCTCTCTATCACTTTCTCTGTATCACTCCCTCGCTATCCCTCTCTCTCACTCTCTCTATTAGTCTCTCCCTTTCACTCTGTCTTTCTCTCTCACTCTCTATCACTCTCCCTATCACTCTCTCTCGATCATTCTCTCTCCACCAATCTCCCGATTACTCTCTGTATCACAGTCTCTCTATCACATTCTCTATCATTCTATCTGTCACTGTCTCTCTATCACTGTCTCCCTATCACTCTCTCTCTATCACTCTCTCTATCACTCTCTCTCTATCACTCTCCCTCCAGCACGCACTCTCTCTATCAGCCTCCATATCACTCTCTCTATCACTCTCTCTCCACCAATCTCCCTATTACTCTCTGTATCACAGTCTCTCTATCACACTCTCTATAATTCTATCTGTCACTGTCTCTCTATCACTGTCTCTCTATCATTCTCTCTCTAACTGTCTCTCTATCACTCTCTCTCTATCACTCTCTCTCTATCACTCTCTATCACATTCACTCTATCAGTCCCTCTATCACTCTCTCTGTCACTCCATGGGCTAGAACCTCCATTATTTTGCTATGCATAACGTCCACTTATCATCCATTTTAACTCTCAATTGACGTGTAACATAGAAACATAGAAAATAGGTGCAGGAGTAGGCCTATCAGCCCTTCGAGCCTGCACCACCATTCAATAAGATCATGGCTGATCATTCACCTCAGTACCCCTTTCCTGCTTTCTCTCCATAGCCCTTGATCCCTTTAGCCATAAGGGCCATATCTAACTCCCTCTTGAATATATCCAATGAACTGGCATCAACAACTCTCTGCGGCAGGGAATTCCACAGGTTAACAACTCTCTGAGTGAAGAAGTTTCTCCTCATCTCAGTCCTAAATGGCCTACCCCTTATCCCAAGACTGTGTCCCCTGGTTCTGGGCTTCCCCAACATCGGGAACATTCTTCCTGCATCTAACTTGTCCAGTCCCGTCAGAATTTTATACGTTTCTATGAGATCCCCTCTCATTCTTCTAAACTCCAGTGAATACAGGCCCAGTCGATCCAGTCTCTCCTAATATGTCAGTCCTGCCATCCCGGGAATCAGTCTGGTGAACCTTCGCTGCACTCCCTCAATAGCAAGAATGTCCTTCCTCTGATTAGGAGACCAAAACTGAACACAATACTCCAGGTGAGGCCTCACCAAGGCCCTGTACAACTGCAGTAAGACTTCCCTGCTCCTATACTCAAATCCCCTAGCTATGAAGGCCAACATACCATTTGCCTTCTTCACCGCCTGCTGTATCTGCATGTCAACTTTCAATGACTGATGAATCATGACACCCAGGTCTTGTTGCACCTCCCCTTTTCCTAATCTGCTACCATTATAATATTCTGCCATTGTGTTTTTGCCCCCAAAGTGGATAACCTCACATTTATCCACATTATACTGCATCTGCCATGCATTTGCCCACTCACCTAACCTGTCCAAGTCACCCTGTAGCCTCTTAGCGTCCTCCTCACAGCTCACACTGCCACCCAGTTTAGTGTCATCTGCAAACTTGGAGATATTACACTCAATTCCTTCATCTAAATCATTAATGTATATTGTAAATAGCTGGGATCCCAGCACTGAGCCCTGCAGCACTCCACGAGTCACTGTCTGCCATTCTGAAAAGGACCCATTTATCCTGACTCTCTGCTTCCTGTCTGCCAACCAGTTCTCTATCCACGTCAGTACATTACCCCCAATACCATGTGTTTCGATTTTGCACACCAATCTCTTGTGTGGGAACTTGTCAAAAGCCTTTTGAAAGTCCAAATACACCACATCCACTGGTTCTCCCTTGTCCACTCTACTAGTTACATGCTCAAAAAATTCTAGAAGATTTGTCAAGCATGATTTCCCTTTTATAAATCCATGCTGACTTGGACCGATCCTGTCACTGCTTTCCAAATGTGCTGCTATTTCATCTTTAATGATTGATTCCAACATTTTCCCCACTACCGATGTCAGGCTAACCGGTCTATAATTACCCGTTTTCTCTCTCCCTCCTTTTTTTTAAAAGTGGTGTTACATTAGCTACCCTCCAGTCCATAGGAATTGATCCAGAGTCGATAGATTGTTGGAAAATGATCACAATGCATCCACTATTTCTTGGGCCACTTCCTTAAGTACTCTGGGATGCAGACTATCAGGCCCTGGGGATTTATCGGCCTTCAAACTCATTAATTTCCCTACACAATTTCCTGACTAATAAGAATATCCTTCAGTTTCTCCTTCTCGCTAGACCCTCGGTTCCCTAGTATTTCTGGAAGGTTATTTGTGTCTTCCTCACTACTACTGTTTGGTGGTTTGTACACAACTCCCACTAGCGTTTTCTGCCCTTTGGAATTCCACAGCTCCACCCATACCAATTCCACATCATCCAGGCTAATGTCCCTCCTTACTATTGCGTTAATTTCCTCTTTAACCAGCAACGCCACCCCGCCTACTTTTCCTTTCTGTCTATCCTTCCTGAATGTTGAATACCCCTGGATGTTGAGTTCCCAGCCTTGGTCACCCTGGAGCCATGTCTCCATAATCCCAATTATATCATATTTGTTAATTGCTGCCTGCGCAGTTAATTAATCCACCTTATTATGAATACTCCTCGCATTGAGGCACAGAGCCTTCAGGCTTGTCTTTTTAACACATTTTGTCCCTTTAGACTTTTGGTGTAATATGGCCCTTTTTGCTTTTTGCCTTAGGTTTCTCTGCCCTCCACTTTTACTTTTCCTCTTTCTATCTTTTGCTTCTGCCCCCATTCTACTTCCCTCTGTCTCCCTGCATAGGTTCCCATCCCCCTGCCATATTAGTTTAACCCCTCCCCAACAGCACTAGCAAACAATCCCCCTAGGACATTGGTTCCGGTCCTGCCCAGGTGCAGACTGTTCGGTTTGTACTGGTCCCACCTCCCCCAGAACCAGTTCCAATGTCCCAGGAATTTGAATCCCTCCCTTCTGCACCACTCCTCAACCCACGTATTCACCTGAGCTATCCTGCGATTCCTACTCTGACTAGCACGTGGCACTGGTAGAAATCCTGAGATTACTATCTTTGAGGTCCTACTTTTTAATTTAGCTCCTAGCTCCCTAAATTCAGCTTGTAGGACCTCATCCCATTTTTTACCTATATCTTCGGTAGCTATATGCACCACGACAACTGGCTGTTCACCCTCCCCCTCCAGAATGCCCTGCAGCCGCTCCGAGACATTCTTGACCCTTGCACCAGGGAGGCAACATACCATCCTGGAGTCTCGGTTGCGGCCGCAGAAACGTCCATGTATTCCCCTTACAATAGAATCCCCTACCACTATAGCTCTCCCACTCTTTTTGCTGCCCTCCTGTGCAGCATCCATATATCACCCATTTTGGCACAGATTGGAAACTGGCGGGCATTTTTCTGAAACTTATCGTTGAACATCACTTTCCCTATGTGCTTAATGGCGGGACAAAATATCACCGCCCGCCCACTTGTTTTGGGCGGAATCATCAGAATGGATGAATTCAACACCCAAAGTATCGCCCAGCGTTACTTTCCGCACAGAATTAACGCCGAGATTCAGTAACACCGCCAGCCCATTTTTTTTTTGTCGTAAAGACCACATTTGATGAAACTAACAGCCAGGAGATTGCCCACTGTCACTTTCACCACCTCGCACACATATCGGCCACAATATCGCTCGCCCCCAAAAAAATCGAACTGTTCTGAACTAACACCAGGTGTGGTTGGCATTTTTTAAATCGCAGGTCGCTTCATTCAAAAGGCAATGGGGTCCACCAAACAATAACTGACCTTAAGCAGCGCTTCAGATGTCTGGACCACTCAGGAGGGGAGCTACAATACAACCCTGAGCAAGTAGGTAAATTCGTGGTCGTGTGCTCCATGCTGCACAACCTGGCTACCAGGAGGGGCCAAGAATTGCCAGAATGCACTGATGCTCCACCTCAGGGGAGAGAGGAAGAGGTTGATGAGGGACAGGATGCTGACCTAGTGCCAGACAATCAGACTGACTATGCAACTATGCCCACGACCCCCTCCAGACCGCAGGATAGGGCCCGTGGTGGCTACATAGCTGCAAGACTCTTACGTGAGGAGCTGATATCAGAACGATTTGCTTGAAAGAGCGCTGATATGAGTGACAATGCTGACACACTGCTGTGAGTGTGCAGCTCAGACATCAATGGTGCCCATCACCTTGGTGCCAGTTAAAGTTTACGTTGATTGAAGTTAAGTTGTATTTAACCCTTTCATGTTAAGGAATCACCAATGTGTAACGGTGCAGCTATCTGAGACAATGCGCAACAAGGTTATGTTCAATAAAAAAATGTTTATTCCAACATTGGTCTGAAATCATAAGTACCACAGCAAATAACACCCAACACCCGCCCACACCCCACTTTTTCCAACATTGACATCAATCAAATGATCAACATGTCCAGCAACACAGAATACAAAGGCAAAGCAGGAGCGTGGTCCCCAGCCCCAATACATTACAACAAATTGCATTCACCCAGATGGAGATATAACACAGCCATCATCTGCGAACATGCATCTCACTTTCCTTCCCCCCTCCCCTTCGACTCCCCCCCCTCTACCCCTTCGCCTCCTCGCTCCACGGCACCTGGCCGAGGAGCTCCTCAGGCGGTGCCTCATTGTGGGGGATGAAGGCAGGTGCGTTGGTTGTACGGGTACGGGAGCGGGGGGTGCTGAGGGCCAACATTCTCTGATGCAGCAGCAGGATCTTGGTCCTTGTTCTCATCTGTCGTTTGCAGTGGTGGTGCGGAACCTAGGGGTGGAGTGCCACGCTCTGGGACCACTGGGAGGCCTGTGCCAGCAGTGTTCCTGGCTATCACATCCAGGGACTCCGCCATCCGCGGAATGTACTCGGTCATGGTGGCCAATTGTCGGGATATGCCCCCCAATGCTTCGCTGAGCTGGTCACCAATGTCTACAGTCCTCCTGGACAACTGTACCATCTCTCCGCTCTCATGTTGTGCTCGTGGAACAGGCCTGCTGTATCCACCTCTGCGGGGTCGGTGCCATCCTGGGGACAAATGGGGTGCCCTGTGGAGAGGTGCGTGGGGCCAGTACCTCCAGAGTGGAGGCGGGAATGACCGGAGGACCACGAGATGGCCTTGGAGTGGAATGGCTTCTGGAGCGTGGCAATGCAGGTTCCTCGAAGTCCGCGCTCTCATCGGTAGAGAACAGACCCGGGGGATTGACGGGCGAGAATCGGAGCTCCTCAGCACCAGTTGTTGGATCATCTGGAGAGTCGGGCCCCACGTCCCCACCTTCTGGCTTCTGTGGTCTTGCCTTGGGACGCGCTGCTGGCTGAGCTGCAAAACACAAATGAGGTTATTAGAGGAAAAGGGGGGTGTCTAGGGTCACAAGGTGAGTCCAGCGCTACACACAGCATATGCACGACGAACGCACCACCGCTCTCAAAATCATCGCAGACATCACATTTCATCACCACCAATACCTTTGCATTCCAATGATTTTCATTTGGCCGTCATTATTTCTATGACAATTTTAGAGATCATCGATCAGATATGATTGGTCGGATATGAGTGGGTGTGGCTTCTATTGACTTCACATTACGCAATGGTGTAAGCTTTACTCACGTGGGATCAATTCAGGGTCTGCAGATGAGTCCGTGGCTGTCCGGGGGTGCTTCCCCACGAGTGTGAGCACCCGCTCCTCCATCTCAGTGATGTCGCTGGGGACTGGTGGCCCCCCCCACCCGTTCACCTCTGCACGGACCTCATCGTCGATAGCTTCTTCTGTAAAAGGTACCAGGACGACATGGCATGAGATCATTGCGTGATATCATTGCTAGGTACTGTCACAGACACTGATACAACACATAACCGACAGATGTAATCATGATTATTATGATAATTATCATTGTTTACCTAAAGACGTTCACCGTGACCACAGGCTTTGAGTAAAACATTCCCGGTAAAAGTGCAAGACCTCACATCTGCTGATAGTCACTCATGACTGTTACAAATCAAATTATATAAATACATATGTACATATAAATCAATGTAATACTTACTCTTGCGGATCCCACAAGGTCGTTCCATCGTTTGCGGCATTGGTTGCCCTCATGAACCTCGTTGGTTGCCGACGAGACCACCTCTGCTATCTCGGTCCATATCTTCTGGTAGGCCTTTGGGGTGGGCTTCCCACACCTCCCTGTGTCAAATCACCCCAGCGTAACTCGACATCCTGCAGGAGGGAGGCATTTGCCTCGTTCGAGAACCTCCTGGCTCTTTTGCGCCCTCCAATGTGCTCCTCTCCCACCTCACTGCTCTCTCCAGCGTCAGTCTCCAAAGCGTGCTGTGATGCCTTCTCCTCTCTCTCCATTATAGGCCAAATTTGGTCAAATATGTGGCTGGTAACATCTACTTTGTTTGCCTACTTGCTGTGAAGCTCTAAACTTTCCCTTCCTCCCCCAAAACAGCCACACCACACCCAGACACACCTTCAGTCCCTCTGAGCTCCCTCTCGCTCTGTCTCCTTTTTTGCGCATGACATGGTAACCCTTGACCTCCTGAATCACGGGAATCGAGCATTGCCATGCCATTGCTAACGATGGCCACACTTTATGGCAAAAGGTTAAAAAAAGTTTAAGCTACCACCCATTTCATATCACTCGCGGTAATGCCCATTTTAAAATATGGAGACTAGGTCCTTTGAGAATGGGCGAGAAGCCGGCGATCTGAAAACACTTTTGTACTGACCACACCGTAAATAACGCCCATTTTTGGGCTAAAAGCACGCAAATGTAAAATCTAGCCCAATAGAGAGAGAGAGATAGAGGGAGAGTGTCAGAGACTGATATAGAGAGACTGATAGAGAGTGAAAGAGACAGTGAAAAAGAGAGTGAAAGAGAGTGAGTGATAGAGTGTGGTAGAGATAGAGTGATGGAGAGAGCATGATAGAGAGGGTGTTAGAGAGAGCGATGGAGAGAGAGTGATAGAGAGGGTGATAGAGAGAGAGTGATAGAGAGTGGTAGAGAGAGAGTGATGGAGAGAGAGTGATAGAGAGGGAGTGATAGAGAGGGTGATAGAGAGGGTGATAGAGAGAGTGATGAAGAGAGAGTGATAGAGGGAGAGTGTTAGAGAGAGTGATAGAGCGTGATGGCGAGAGGGTGATAGAGAGAGTGATAGAGAGAGAGTGATAGAGAGAGTGTGATGGACAGACAGTGATAGAGAGAGAGTGATAGTGAGAGAGGGATAGAGAGTGTTGAGAGAGAGTGATGGAGAGAGAGTGATAGAGAGAGTGATAGCGAGGACACCCTCAAAGCCTCCCTGATAAAGTGCAACATCCCCACTGACACCTGGGAGTCCCTGGCCAAAGACCACCCTAAGTGGAGGAAGTGCATCCGGGAGGGCGCTGAGCACCTCAAGTCTCGTCGCCGAGAGCATGCAGAAAGCAAGCGCAGGCAGCGGAAGGAGCGTGCGGCAAACCTGTCCCACCCTCCCCTTCCCTCAGCGACTGTCTGTCCCACGTGTGACAGGGACTGTGGCTCTCGTATTGGACTGTTCAGTCACCTGAGAACTCATTGTAAGAGTGGAAGCAAGTCTTCCTCAATTCCAAGGGACTGCCTAAGATAATAGAGAGAGAGAGTATTAGAGAGCGATAGAGAGAGTGATAGACAGACAGTGATAGATAGAGTGATAGATGGAGTGATAGAGAGTGATAGAGAGTGATGGAGAGAGTGTGATACAGAGAGTGATAGAGATACAGTGATAGAGAGAGAGTGATAGAGCGAGTGATAGCGAGAGTGTTAGAGTGAGAGTGATAGAGAGACAGTGATGGAGAGAGAGATAGCGAAAGGGAGAGAGAGAGTGTGATAGAGAGAGTGATAGAGAGAGAGAGCGATAGAGAGAGTGATGAAGAGTAAGTGATAGAGAGTGTGATGAAGAGTAAGTGATAGAGAGTGATAGCGAAATCGTGACAGACAGTGATAGAGAGAGTGATAGTGATAGAGAGAGTGATAGAGAGAGAGCGATAGAGAGAGTGATGAAGAGTTAGTGACAGAGAGAGTGATAGAGAGTGTGATGAAGAGTGAGTGATAGAGGGTGATATAGAAATCGTGACAGACAGTGATAGAGAGAGTGATAGAGAGAGATCGTTGAAAGTGATAGAGAGAGAGTGATAGATAGAGAGAGTAATAGAGACAATGATAGAGAAAGAGTGATAGATGGAGTAATATAGAGAGAGTGATAGATAGAGAGTGTGCTGGAGACAGTGGTAGAGAAATAGTGATAGAGGGAGAGATAGAGCGATTGATAGAAAGAGTGTGTTAGAGAGTGTGATAGAAAGAGATAGTGATAGAGAGAGTGATAGAGAGTGTGATAGAGAGAAAGGTAGAGATACAGTGATAGAGAGAGAGAGTGATCGAGAGCGAGTGATAGAGAGAGAGTGACAGAGTGCGAGAGTGATAGAGAGCGTGATAGAGAGAGAGTGATAGAGAGTGATGGAGAGAGAGTGATAGAGAGAGTGTGATAGAGAGAGAGTGATAGAGAGTGATGGATAGAGAGTGATAGAGACAGCGATAGAGAGAGTTATAAAGAGAGTGATCGAGAGATAGAGAGAGTGATAGACAGTAATAGAGAGAATGATAGAGAGTGATAAAGATGGCGATAGAGAGAGTTATAGTGACAGTGATAGATAGAGAGAGTGAGAGAGACAGTAATAGAGAGAGTGATAGAGACAGATAGTGATAGAGGGAATGTGATAGAGAGAGTGATAGAGAGTGATAGAGTGATGATGTGTGATAGAGATAGTTGAGAGTGAGTAATAGAGAGACAATGATAGAGAGAGATTGATAGAGAGAGAGTGATAGAGCGTGATAGTGATAGAGAGAGAGAGTGATAGAGAGAGAGTGATAGAGAGAGTGATATAGAGAGTGATAGAGAGAAAGTGATAGAGAGTCACAGAGTGTGATGCTGGCAGTGATAGAGAGAGACAGTGATAGAGAGTATGATAGAGAGATAGTGGTAGAGAGAACAAGTGATAGAGAGAATGAGAGTGATAGTGATAGAGAGAGCGTGATAGAGAGTGTGATAGAGAGAGAGTGATAGAGTGTGATAGAGAGTGATAGAGAGTGTGATAGAGATAGTGGTATAGAGAGAGTGATAGAGAGACAATGATAGAGAGAGTGTGGTAGAGAGAGAGAGTGAGAGACAGAGTGATAGAGAGGGTGTAATAGAGGGAGTGATAGAATCATAGAGAGAGTGGGATAGAGAGAGTGAGAGACAGATAGCGATAGTGAGTGATAGAGAGAGACAGTGATAGAGAGACAGTGATAGACAGACAGTGATAGAGAGAGAGAGTGATAGAGACAATGCTAGAGAGAGTGATAGAGAGTGTGATAGAGAGAGAGTGGTAGAGAGAAAAAGTGATAGCGAGAGAGTGATCGAGAGAGTGTGATAGAGAGAGTGATAGACAGAGTGATAGAGAGTGATAGAGAGACAATGATAGAGAGTGATAGAGAGAGAGTGATAGAGAGAAAAAGTGAGATAGTATGATAGAAAGAGAGCTGGTGAGAGACAGTGATAGAGAGTGATAGAGAGAGAATGATAGAGTGAGTGATAGAGAGAGTGATAGTGATAGAGAGAGTGATAGAGAGTCATAGAGACAGAGTGATAGATAGCGATGGACTGTGATAGAGAGAGTGATGGAGAGAAAAAGTAGAGAGAGTGGTAGAGGAAGAGTGATAGAGAGACATGATAGAGAGAGAGTGATAGAGAGTGATAGAGAGACAGTGATAGAGAGAGAGTGATAGAGAGACAATGATAGAGAGAGTGATCGAGCGAGTGATAGAGAGTGATGGAGAGAAAAAGTAGAGAAAGAGTGATAGAGGGAGAGTGATATAAAGAGACAGTGATAGAGAGAGAGAGCGATAGAGAGAGAGAGTGATAGAGAGACAGTGATAGAGAAAGTTATAGAGAGTGATAGAGAGAGTGATAGTGAGAGAGTGATAGTGAGTGAAAGTGATAGGCAGAGTGATAGAGAGTGATAGAGTGATAGAGAGAGAGAGATAGAGAGAGAAAGAGAGATATATAGAGAGAGTGAAAGATAGAGATTGATAGAGAGAGTGATAGAGAGAGAATGATAGAGATAAAATGTGATAGAGAGTGTGATAGAGAGAGAGAGTGATAGAGATAGATAGTGTTAGAGAGTGATAGAGTGTGATAGAGAGTGTCACACAGAGAGTATGATAGAGAGAGAGTGATAGAGAGAGTGTGATAGACTGTGATAGAGAGAGTGAGTGATAGAGAGTGTGATAGAGAGATAGTGATAGAGAAAACAAGTGATAGAGAGAGTGAGAGTGATAGATAAAGAGTGATAGTGAGAGAATGATAGCGAGTGAAAGTGATAGGCAGAGTGATAGAGAGTGATAGAGAGAGTGTTAGAGTGATAGAGAGAGAGATAGAGAGAGAAAGAGAGAGTGATAGTGTGAGTGATACAGAGATATAGTCATAGGGAGAGTGATAGAGAGAGTGTGATAGAGTGAGTGATAAAATGATAGAGAGAGTGATAGAGAGAGTGGTAGAGAGAGTGTGATTGAGTGAAAAAGTGAAACAGAGTGATAGTGAGAGTGTGCTGGAGAGAGAGTGATAGAGAGTGAGAGATAGAGAAATAGAGAGTGATAGAGAGAAAGTAATAGAGAGCGAATGATAGAGTGTGATAGAGAGTGGCAAAGAGAGAGTGAGAGAGAAAAAGTGAGGGAGAGTGACAGAGAGAGAAAGTGTTGGAGAGTGATAGAGAGAGTGATAGAGAGAGTGATAGAGACAGTGATAGAGAGTGAATGATAGAGAAAAAGTGACAGAGATAGCTAGAGTGTTAGCGAGAGTGTCATAGAGAGTGACAGAGAGAGAGTGATAGACAGAGAGTGGTAGAGAGTGAGTGATAGAGAAAAAGTGAAAAAGGAAGTGATAGTGTGATAGAGAGAGATAGAAAGAGTGATAGAGAGAGTGCTAGAGAGAGTGTGATAGAGAGAGTGATAGAGAGATAGAGAGAGAGTGATAGAGAGAGAGAGTGTTAGAGAGTGATAGAGAGAGAGTGATAGAGAGAATGATAGAGAGAGTGTGATAGAGAGAGTGATAGAAAGAGAGTGATAGAGAGAAAAAGTGATAGTTATAGAGCGACAGAGTGATAGAGGGTGTGATAGAGAGAGAGAGTGATAGACAGAGAGTGATGGAGAGAAAAAGTAGAGAGAGTGGTAAAGGGATAGTGATAGAGAGAGACATGATAGAGAGAGAGTGATAGAGAGTGATAGAGAGACAGTGATAGAGAGAGTGATAGAGAGACAATGATAGAGAGAGTGATAGAGCGAGTGATAGAGAGAGTGATGGGGAGAAAAAGTAGAGAAAGAGTGATAGAGGGAGAGTGATAGAAAGAGACAGTGATAGAGATAGAGAGAGCGATAGAAAGAGAGAGTGATAGAGAGACGGTGATAGAGAGAGTTATAGAGAGTGATAGTGAGAGAGTGATAGTGAGTGAAAGTGATAGAGAGTGATAGAAAGAGTGATAGAGTGATAGAGAGAGAGAGATAGAGAGAGAAAGAGAGAGATATATAGAGAGAGTGATAGATAGAGATTGATAGAGAGAGTGATAGAGAGAGAATGATCGAGAACATGTGATAGAAAGTGATAGAAAGAGAGAGTGATAGAGAGTGTGATAAAGAGAGAGTGATAGAGATAGATAGTGTTAGAGAGTGATATAGTGTGATAGAGAGAGTCACACAGAGAGTATGATAGAGAGAGCGTGATAGAGAGAGTGTGATAGACTGTGATAGAGAGAGTGAGTGATAGAGAGTGTGATAGAGAGATAGTGATAGAGAAAACAAGTGATAGAGAGAGTGAGAGTGATAGATAGAAAGTGATAGTGAGAGAGTGATAGCGAGTGAAAGTGATAGGCAGAGTGATAGAGAGTGATAGAGAGAGTGTTAGAGTGATAGAGAGAGAAAGAGAGAGATATATAGAGAGAGTGATAGTGAGAGTGATACAGAGATATAGTCATAGAGAGAGTGATAGAGAGAGTGTGATGGAGTGAGTGATAAAATGATAGAGAGAGTGATAGAGAGAGTGGTAGAGAGAGTGTGATTGAGTGAAAAAGTGAAACATAGTGATAGTGAGAGTGTGCTAAAGAGAGAGTGATAGAGAGTGAGAGAGAGAGAGAGAGAAATAGAGAGTGATAGAGAGAAAGTAATAGAGAGCGAATGATAGAGTGTGATAGAGAGAGAAAGTGATGGAGAGTGATAGAGAGTGTGATAGAGAGAGTGATAGAGAGCGTGATAAAGAGAGTGATAGAGAGAGAATGATAGAGAAAAAGTGACAGATAGATTGAGTATTAGCGAGAGAGTCATAGATTGTGACAGAGAGAGAGTGATAGACAGAGAGTGGTAGAGAGTGAGTGATAGAGAAAAAGTGAAAAAGGAAGTGATAGTGTGATAGAGAGAGATAGAAAGAGTGATAGAGAGAGTGCTAGAGAGAGTGTGATAGAGAGAGTGATAGCGAGAGAGTGATAGAGAGAAAAAGTGATAGTTATAGAGCGACAGAGTGATAGAGGGTGTGATAGAGAGAGAGAGTGATAGACAGAGAGTGATGGAGAGAAAAAGTAGAGAGAGTGGTAAAGGGATAGTGATAGAGAGAGACATGATAGAGAGAGAGTGATAGAGAGTGATAGAGAGTGATAGAGAGACAGTGATAGAGAGAGTGATAGAGAGACAATGATAGAGAGAGTGATAGAGCGAGTGATAGAGAGAGTGATGGGGAGAAAAAGTAGAGAAAGAGTGATAGAGGGAGAGTGATAGAAAGAGACAGTGATAGAGATAGAGAGAGCGATAGAGAGAGAGAGTGATAGAGAGACGGTGATAGAGAGAGTTATAGAGAGTGATAGTGAGAGAGTGATAGTGAGTGAAAGTGATAGAGAGTGATAGAAAGAGTGATAGAGTGATAGAGAGAGAGAGATAGAGAGAGAAAGAGAAATATATAGAGAGAGTGATAGATAGAAATTGATAGAGAGAGTGATAGAGAGAGAATGATAGAGAACATGTGATAGAAAGTGATAGAAAGAGAGAGTGATAGAGAGTGTGATAAAGAGAGAGTGATAGAGATAGATAGTGTTAGAGAGTGATATAGTGTGATAGAGAGAGTCACACAGAGAGTATGATAGAGAGAGCGTGATAGAGAGAGTGTGATAGACTTTGATAGAGAGAGTGAGTGATAGAGAGTGTGATAGAGAGATAGTGATAGAGAAAACAAGTGATAGAGAGAGTGAAAGTGATAGATAGAAAGTGATAGTGAGAGAGTGATAGCGAGTGAAAGTGATAGGCAGAGTGATAGAGAGTGATAGAGAGAGTGTTAGAGAGAGAGATAGAGAGAGAAAGAGAGAGATATATAGAGAGAGTGATAGTGAGAGTGATACAGAGATATAGTCATAGAGAGAGTGGTAGAGAGAGTGTGATTGAGTGAAAAAGTGAAACATAGTGATAGTGAGAGTGTGCTAGAGAGAGAGTGATAGAGAGTGAGAGAGAGAGAGAGAGAGAAATAGAGAGTGATAGAGAGAAGGTAATAGAGAGCGAATGATAGAGTGTGATAGAGAGAGAAAGTGATGGAGAGTGATAGAGAGTGTGATAGAGAGAGTGATAGAGAGCGTGATAAAGAGAGTGATAGAGAGAGAATGATAGAGAAAAAGTGACAGAGATAGATTGAGTATTAGCGAGAGAGTCATAGATTGTGACAGAGAGAGAGTGATAGACAGAGAGTGGTAGAGAGTGAGTGATAGAGAAAAAGTGATAGAGGGAGTGATAGTGTGATAGAGAGATAGAGCGAGTGATAGAGAGAGTGATAGAGAGTGTGATAGAGAGTGATTGAGAGAGAGCAATAGAGAGAATGATAGAGAGAGTGTGATAGAGAGAGTGATAGAGAGAGAGTGATAGAGAGAAAAAGTGATAGTTATAGAGCGACAGAGTGATAGAGGGTGTGATAGAGAGAGAGAGTGATAGACAGAGAGTGATGGAGAGAAAAAGTAGAGAGAGTGGTAGAGGGAGAGTGATAGAGAGACATGATAGAGAGAGAGTGATAGAGAGTGATAGAGAGACAGTGATAGAGAGAGTAATAGAACGAGTGATAGAGAGAGTGATGGAGAGAAAAAGTAGAGAAAGAGTGATAGAGGGAGAGTGATGGAAAGAGACAGTGATAGAGAGAGAGAGAGTGATAGAGAGAGAGAGTGATAGAGAGACGGTGATAGAGAGAGTTATAGAGAGTGCTAGAGGGAGTGATAGAGAGAGTGATAGTGAGAGAGTGATAGCAAGTGAAAGTGATAGAGAGTGATAGAAAGAGTGATAGATTGATAGAGAGAGAGAGATAGAGAGAGCAAGAGAGAGATATATAGAGAGAGTGATAGATAGAGATTGATAGAGAGAGTGATAGAGAGACAATGATTGAGAACATGTGATAGAAAGTGATAGAAAGAGAGAGTGATAGAGAGTGTGATAAAGAGAGAGTGATAGAGATAGATAGTGTTAGAGAGTGATAGAGTGTGATAGAGAGAGTCACACAGAGAGTATGATAGAGAGAGCGTGATAGAGAGAGTGTGATAGACTGTGATAGAGAGAGTGATAGAGAGATAGTGATAGAGAAAACAAGTGATAGAGAGAGTGAGAGTGATAGATAGAAAGTGATAGTGAGAGAGTGATAGCGAGTGAAAGTGATAGGCAGAGTGATAGTGATAGAGAGAGTGTTAGAGTGATAGCGAGAGAGATAGAGAGAGAAAGAGAGAGAGATATAGAGAGAGTGACAGTGAGAGTGATACAGAGATATAGTCATAGAGAGAGTGATAGAGAGTGTGATAGAGTGAGTGATAAAATGATAGAGAGAGTGATAGAGAGAGTGGTAGAGAGAGTGTGATTGAGTGAAAAATTGAAACAGAGTGATAGTGAGAGTGTGCTAGAGAGAGAGTGATAGAGAGTGAGAGAGAGAGACAGAGAGATCGAGAGAGAGTGATAGAGAGAAAGTAATAGAGAGCGAATGATAGAGTGTGATAGAGAGTGGCAAAGAGAGAGTGAGAGAGAAAAAGTGATAGAGAGCGATAGAGAGAGAAAGTGTTGGAGAGTGATAGAGATTGTGTTAGAGATAGTGATAGAGAGAGTGATAGATAGTGTAATAGAGAGAGAATGATAGAGAAAAAGTGACAGAGATAGATAGAGTGTTAGCGAGAGAGTCATAGAGAGTGACAGAGAGAGAGTGATAGACAGAGAGTGGTAGAGAGTGAGTGATAGAGAAAAAGTGAAAGAGGAAGTGATAGTGTGATAGAGAGAGATAGAACGAGTGATAGAGAGAGTAATAGAGAGAATGTGATAGAGAGAGTGATAGATAGAGCGAGTGATAGAGAGTGATAGAGAGAGAATGATAGAGAGTGATAGAGAGAGTGATAGAGAGAATGATAGAGAGAGTGTGATACAGAGAGTGATAGAGAGAGAGTGATAGAGAGAAAAATTGATAGTTATAGAGTGACAGAGTGATAGAGGGTGTGATAGAGAGAGAGAGTGATAGGGAGAAAAAGTGATAGTGATGGAAAGAGAGTGATAGAGAGAGTGTGATAGAGAGTGATAGAGAGAGAGTGTGATAGAGATTGATAGAGAGAGTGATAGAGTGTGATAGAGAGAGTGATAGAGAGAGAGTGATAGAGAGAAAACGTGATAGAGAGAGTGATAGAGTGATAGTGATAGTGTGATAGAGAGAGAATGATAGAGAGTGATTCAGAGAAAGTGATAGAGAGCGAGAGAGAGAGAGTGATAGAGAGAGTGATAAAGAGTGATAGAGAGAGAGTGATAGAGAGAGTGATAGAACGAGTGATAGAGAGTGATAGAGAGTGATAGGGAGAAAAAGTGATAGAGAGAGTGATAGAGATAGTGTGATAGAAAGAGTGATAGAGAGTGATTGAGAGAGAGTGATAGAGAGAGAGAATGATGGAGAGACAGTGATAGAGAGCGAGTGATAGAGAGAGTGATAGAGAGAGAGAGAGATAGAGAGTGATAGAGAGAGAATGACACAGAGCGAGTGATAGAGACAGATAGTGATAGAGAGAGTGATAGAGAGAGATTGATAGGGAGAGAGAATGATGGAGAGACAGTGATAGAGAGCGAGTGATAGAGAGAGTGATAGAGAGAGAGTGATAGAGAGAGAATGACACAGAGCGAGTGATAGAGACAGATAGTGATAGAGAGAGTGACAGAGAGAGAGTGATAGAGAATGATAGACAGTGACTGATAGAGAGACAGTGATAGAGAGAGTGATAGAGAGACAGTAATAGAGAGAGTGATAGAGAGAGTGTGATAGAGAGAATGATAGAGGGAGACAATGAAAGAGTTTTCATGGCCCAAACCGCTCAAAAACATCCGGGAAGGCGCCAAACTCCTCGAGTCTCTTCGCTGAGAGCACGCGGAAGCCAACGGAAGGAGTGTACGACAAGCCAAGCACTCCACCCACCCACCTGCCCCACCTGTGACAGAGACTGTAGGTCCCACATTGGTCTCATCAGTCACCTGAGAACTCGTGTTAGTGTGGGAGCAAGTCATCCTCGACTCCGAGGGACTGTCTGGGGAAGCAGAGAAGACGGACCTAGTATAATGTGACCCGCTGATAGATAGAGGCGACATTTATTTCCACGTGTGAATGTTAGAGGGAGAATCATGAGGGACAGAATCGAGAGGCACAGAGGGAAAATGAGAGAGAGGGCAGGAGAGGTACTGATAATGGGAGAGTGACAGAGACAGACAACAGAATGAAATGTGTGAGAGTCACACTGATAGAGAAAATGGGAGGAAGTGATACAGAATGATAGCCAGATAAAGTGGCGGAGAGGTAATAGCACTCTGACAGTGATGAAGGGAGAGAGAGAGAACGGCAGACAGGGACAGCAGTGAGGGACTGTGTCAGCGCACGGCACTAAGGGACAGTCAGTAATAGAGTGTGTGGCAGCGGCGCATTGACAGAGAGAAATAGAGAGAGAGAAAAACGAGTAACGTAGAGAGAGAAAAAGACGTGTCGACAAAGACGCGAGAGACTTGAGAACAAGTCGACGATTGGATTGGATGAAAGGGTGATAATCGTGAGAGAAATGGTCTCTCAGACCGGGAACAAGAGGGAAGGGAAGCGTGTGCGGGGCGAACATGGGAGGGAGAGGGGACATTTAAGTGCAGCTTTTGAGAAGCAGAGCAGTCCAAGTAGGAACGAAGCCGCGGGGAATGAAAACAAAGGCACGTTGTAGAGCAGAGGCTTGTCTGGGGTCACAGTGCCTGTCAAATACGATCATTCACATTCACGGGCTGTGTGTGTTAGATCGCAGCATAATAAGAAGGGCTGTGGGTTGCTCTCTGACTCCCCTTGTTTAACTGATGCGTTCCGCTATAGGGCGTTAGCAATCGCTGGCACTGAGGGGCGTGTGTGTGTGTCTATTCAAAACCACTGAAAGTGACGGTCCCACCTTCAGACTGTCACATTAACCAGAGGGAGGATTCGATAGCACTCCTGGGTAACAACCTACACTCCCCCCTGACCATCAACGACTCCCTCCATCTATCACAGCAAATAGCACCAGCAGTAGGCCATTTGGCCCCTGCATCCTGCTCCGTGTCCCTGTGTAATCATTTGCCAATACACACGTATCTATATATGTGTCCACATACACAGCGGTATCTTTCTCCCTCTACATCTCACTCTCTAGACACCGAGAAATGAAAAAAGACCTGCGTTTATATAGCGCCTTTCTCGACCACAGGAACCGAGGAAGACTTGCTTCCACTCTGAAAGTGAGTTCTCAGGTGACTGTACAGTCCAATACGGGAATTACAGCCTCTGTCACAGGTGGGTCAGACAGAGGTTGAAGGAAAGGGTGGGTGGGGAGTCTGGTTTATCGCACGCTCCTTCCGCTGTCTGCGCCTCAACTCTTCAGGCTCGCGGCGTTGAGATTCGAAGAGCACAACACCCTCCCGGATGCATTTCCTCCAACTTGGCCCATCGTGTCCGCGTCGGCCGACAAAGAGCCACACGGCCCTCGGTCAGCAGCCCTGAAGGTTACATATAAACCCATGAACAATGGCGGAAAGGCAAAGTGCACCCAGCCCAACCAGTCCGCCCCACACAACTGCGACACCCCTTACACTGAAACATTCTACACTCCACCCCAACCGGAGCCGTGTGATCTCCTGGGAGAGGCAAAAACCAGATAAAAACCCAGGCCAATTTAGGGAGAAAAAAATCTGGGAAAATTCCTCTCCAACCCATCCAGGCGATAGAAACTAGTCCAGGAGATCACCCTGGCCGTATTCGATTCCCTGCAGTACTTACCATCGTATCTGCACTGGCCAACAAGAGGTTATCCAGTCTAATCCCACTCCAATTAAAGGCGGTGTTGGTCAGGTTGGCCAAACTTTATTCTTCGCAGCAGTCTGGTGCCGGCTGAAAGTTTTCGATGAGTCATTACTGCGCGATGTCCAAGCCCTCCACTTTCTGAGAGAGTTTGGGACTGTAGAAACATAGAAACATAGAAAATAGGTGCAGGAGTAGGCCATTCGGCCCTTCGAGCCTGCACCACCATTCAATAAGATCATGGCTGATCATTCACCTCAGTACCCCTTTCCTGCTTTCTCTCCATACTCCTTGATCCCTTTAGCCGTAACGGCCATATCTAACTCCCGCTTGAATATATCCAATGAACTGGCATCAACAACTCTCTGCGGCAGGGAATTCCACAGGTTAACAACTCTCTGAGTGAAGAAGTTTCTCCTCATCTCAGTCCTAAATGGCCTACCCCTTATCCTTAGACTGTGTCCCCTGGTTCTGGACTTCCCCAACATCGGGAAGATAAACTGAGAAAAAGTTAAAGCCAGTCAGACAGAGACAGAGAAAGAGACAGGCAGAGAGAAAGAGAGAGAGAGACAAAGACAGAGAGAGAGAGAAAAAAGAGACAGAGCGGGGGGGGGGGGGGGGGGGGAGGGATGCAGAGAGAGACAGACAAAGAGAGAGACAGAGAGGGATACAGAGAGAAAGACTGAGAGTCAGTGAGACTGAAAGAAAGGCAGAAGGTGAGACCGAGAGAGACAGAGACAGAAATACACCGAGAGACAGAGGCTGAGAGAGAGAGAGAGGGAGAGAGAGGGAGAGAGAGAGAAAGAGAGAGAGACTGAGAGACAGAGGCTGAGAGATAGAGAGAGAGAGGGAAAGAGAGAGAGAGAGACAGAGAAAGAATCAGAAAGAGGGAGAGAGAGACCGAGAGAGACAGAGGCTGAGAGATAGAGAGAGAGAGGGTGAAAGAGAGAGAGAGAGACCGAGAGAGACAGAGGCTGAGAGATAGACAGAGAGAGCGAAAGAGAGAGGGAGAGAGAGGGAGATACACAGAGAAAGAATCAGAGAGACAGAGAGAGAGAGAGACAGAGACAGAGACAGAGAGAGAGACAGAGAGAGAGAGAGACAGAGAGAGAGACAGAGAGAGAGAGAGACAGAGAGACAAGGACAGAGAGAGACAGAGACAGAGAGAGACAGATAGAGAGACAGAGAGAGAGAGAGAGAAAGAGACAGTGAAAGAGTCAGAGAGAGAGAGAGAGGGACAGAGAGAGACAGAGGCTGAGAGATAGACAGAGAGTGAGACCGAGAGAGAGAGAGACAGAGAGAAATATTGAGCGACAGAGAGATGTTGAGAGAGAGAGAGAGATTGAGCGACAGAGACATGTTGAGAGAGAGAGAGGGATATTGAGAGAGAGATATTGAGCAACAGAGAGAGATGCTGAGCGACAGAGAGATGTTGAGAGAGAGAGAGAGAGATATTGAGCGATAGAGAGATGTTGAGAGAGAGAGAGAGATTGAGCGACAGAGACATGTTGAGAGAGAGAGAGGGATATTGAGAGAGAGAGATATTGAGCGACAGAGAGAGATGCTGAGCGACAGAGATGTTGAGAGACAGAGACACTCACAGATAAAGTAGAGGGACAGACAGAGGACCTGCAGACTGGGACTATGTGCCTCATTAGAAGTTGCCAGTGCTGCCTGACAATCCCCCAGTGCTGATAGGGCAGAGAGCTATTGAGGAAGAGACAAGCGGGATGAGGACGCTCCATTAATAGACTATTACCACAGCACCAGGGCAGAGTGTCTGCTCTCCACATTGACAGCCCACAACTCTCTCTCTGTGTATTGACAAGGGCATTCCCACTGCATCACCCTTACATCTCTGATAGAGAGTGTAAAGTCCTGTCCCCTCAGTACAGATGAGGGGACAGGACTTTACACGAGGGATGTAGTGAAGTCAAGGTCACTCTGGACCTGCACCTTTATTTCACAGCTCTGGAATGCTGCACTTGCCTGAGACCTGTCCTTATATACCTGTCTCTTGCAAGTGCACCCCTGGTGGTAAGGTATGCTGGTGGTTACAGGTCATATCTTATTACAGTCATGTATAGCATGTTAGGATACAGTTATATATAATAATGTAAGATACATGGCATCACCCTCCCCCAAGGTCTTATTGTCTTTATAGGTTCAGTCTCTCAGGTGGTCTACGCTCTCACGTGGAGCGTCTGAGTTGTGGTTTGCCCTGGTGTCTGTTTTTCTTTGGGTGTGGTTGCTGATATCTCGCTTGGGCTGTCTGTTTCGATTGGTGTGATTGTTGTTGACTCGCCTGGGCTGTCTGTTGGGATTTCCCTTTCCTCAGGTTGTTCCCTCTGTCTGTCCACCAGGTGTGGTGCGAGTTCCACATTGTAGACTGCCTCTGGTTCCGCAGTGTTGTTGGTAAATCTGCTTTTGACTTGGTCTACATGCCTCCGGCAGGTTTTGCCATTGTCCATTTGGACTACCAGTAGCCTGTTTCCTTCCTTGCCTGTTACTGTCCCTGCAAGCCATTTGGGACCCCTGCCATAGTTTAGTACAAACACTTTGTCCACTATCTCATTCCATCTCCCCCTCGAATTTCTGTCATGGTACTCAGTCAGCTTACGGCGCTTTGCCTCAACGATTTCGTGCATGTCTGGGAGGATTAATGAGAGCCTTGTTTTTAAAGTCCTTTTCATCAACAGTTGCGCGGGGGGTGGGGGGGATCCCAGTCAGTGAGTGCGGACGAGATCTGTATGCCAGCAGCAGTCACGACAGGCGACCCTGCAGCGTGGGACCTTGGATTTTAAGCATGCCTTGTTTAATAATTTGTACTGCTCTCTCCGCCTGTCCGTTGGAGGCCGGCTTGAATGGTGCCGTCTTGACGTGATTTATGCCGTGGTCAATTATAAAGTCTTGGAATTCTGCGCTGGTGAAGCACGGACCACTGTCACTGACCAATATGTCAGGGATTCCGTGCATTGCAAACATGGTTGAGAGGCTCTCCACAGTGGTGGAGTTTAAAATGGTGCATTCGATCCACTTTGAAAATGCATCTACAACTACGAGGAACATTTTGCCCATGAATGGGCCCGCATGGTCTACGTGCACCCGCGACCACGGTTTGGTAGGCCAGGGCCAGGGGCTCAGGGGAGCCTCCCTGGGGGCATTGCTGAGTTGGGCACAAATGGTGCACCTTCGGACGCAGAGCTCCATGTCCGCGTCAATACCAGGCCACCAGACGTGGGATCTGGCTATGGCCTTCATGAGAACGATCCCCGGGTGCTCGCGGTGGAGTTCCCGGACAAATGCCTCTCTGCCTCACAGAGGCATGACTACTCGGCTGCCCCACATCAGGCAGTCTGCTTGTAGTGATAGCTCTTGCATGCGCCTGTGAAAGGGTTTTAATTCCTCGGGGCAGGCATCACGAGCCTCTGCCCAGTCACTGGTTAGGACACATCTTTTTACTAAGGATAACGTGGGGTCGCTGGCCGACCAGGCTCTGATTTGGTGAGCCGTCATGGGCGAACCTGTGGACTCAAAGACATTGATTGCCATGACTATCTCACAGTCCTGTTCGTCAGACCCTTCCGTGGTCGCCAGGGGTAGCCTGCTGAGCCCGTCGGCACAGTTGTCTGTGTCTGGTCTGTGCCTTATGGTATAGTCGTAGGACGCCAGCATGAGAGCCCACCGTTGAATTCGCGCCGAGGCGTTGGCGTTTATTGCCTTGCTCTCGGATAGGAGGGACGTGAGGGGCTTGTGGTCGGTTTCTAACGCGAACTTGGCCCCGAAAAGGTATTGGTGCATCTTTTTGACAACGTACACGCACGCGAGCGCCTCCTTCTCAATCATTCCGTACCCGTGCTCCGCCCACGAAAGTGACCTGGAGGCATAAGCTATGGGTTGTAATTTGCCCGCACTATTGACATGTTGCAAAACGCACCCGACCCCATACGCTGACGCATCGCATGTGAGAACTAGCTTTTTACCTGGGTCAAAGAAAGTCAAAACACTGTTGGAACACAGAAGGTTGCGTGCCTTATTGAAGGCGCGTTCCTAGGCGTCCCCCCAAAACCAATCGCACCCCTTCCTGAGTAGCACATGGAGAGGCTCCAGCAGCGTGCTTAAGTTCTGCATAAAGTTCCCAAAGTAATTGAGTAGCCCAAGAAAGGCGCGCAGTTCTGAGACATTCCGGGGCCTGGGTGCCAGGCGAATTGCTTCTGTTTTGGACTCTGTTGGGCGAATTCCATCAGCGGCAATCCTTCTGCCCAAAAATTCAACCTCGGGTGCGAGAAACAGGCACTTGGATTTCTTGACTCGTAGGCCTACCCGATCCAACCGCTTTAGTACTTCCTCCAAATTACGGAGATGGGAGTCGGTGTCCCTGCCCGTGATAAGTATGTCGTCTTGAAATACAACCATCCCCGGGATGGACTTGAGCAGACTCTCCATGTTGCGCTGGAATATAGCAGCTGCCGACCTGATGCCGAATGGGCATCGATTGTACATGAAAAGGCCGCGATGTGTGTTGATGGTGCTGAGTAGCTTGAATTCCTCGGTCAATTCTTGCATCATATACGCAGATGTGAGGTCTAATTTTGAGAAAAGTTTACCTCCAGCCAATGTGGCAAATAAATCCTCCGCTCTGGGCAGCGGGTACTGGTCCTGTAGAGAGACTCTGTTTATGGTAGATTTGTAGTCCCCACAGATTCGTACGGATCCATCAGGCTTCATGACTGGGACGATGGGACTTGCCCAGTCGCTAAATTCCACAGGTGATATAATGCCTTCCCGCAGAAACCTGTCTAGTTCGTGTTCAATCTTTTCCCTCACACATAGTGTACAGCTCTGGCCTTGTGATGGACCGGTCTAGCATCCTGTGTGATGTAGATTTTGACTTTGGTCCCTTTGAAAGTGCCCACACCTGGCTGAAAGAGATGTTCAAATCACTTTATAACTGTTGAGCAGGAGGTCCGTTCCTCTCATGACATGGCATGGACATCATCCCATTTCCAGTTTAGTTTTGCCAGCCAGCTTCTCCCCAGCAGTGCTGGGGGGTCTCCGGGGACAATCCACAAGGGAAGTCAGTTCACTGTCCCTTTGTGTGTGACAGAGAGCATGG